>NC_068374.1:21073293-21143293 GCF_023724105.1 Carassius gibelio
TGTATAATGCCTCCTCAGTGTTTCTCTCTGACCTCTTAACCCAGTCTTTCAAAAGCAGAACATTAAATTAACACGCTAATAACTCTCATTACAGCCCAAGCGTCAGTGTGTAAATTTGCGCAAGCTAGCATGCTAAAGCATTATGTTCCAATCCTTTCAGAACATTAAAGTAAAACATGCAGTTTCCGTCCAAAGACAATGATGCTAATACCTTTTGCTTTTGCTTTGCTTTGGCCTGTTGTGAATATTGGTTTCTTTTAAGTTTTAGCGTAAAATTCAAACCTAAAATTGAGCAAAAAAAATTATCTTGCCAGTTTTGTAGCACTGAGGTGAAAGATATCCTTGTGTGAAAGTTATAATGTGCTTCAGTCACCCTGCATTGACCTGCGACGTCGCTGGCGTTTATTCACTGCACCCTCATTTGAATGCTAAATACAGCATTGACAACAAACTTGAAGCATGTGAAATCAGTCTGAGATTGATTCCCATCCCCTTCTATCGCTCGTTTCCTGTTCTCCTCTACATTCAGCCATCCGTTTGATTGCTGTTATGGGCATCGGTTTGTCCCTGGAGAGTGCTGTCTTCTAAACTGGTGTAATAGGGTCAGGCTAATATCAAACGAATGACAGCTTCTCTCTTTTCATTGCTAAACTGGTGCATATGTGTCTAGCGTTCCTATGGCTGCCAGCTGAGACCCCATGGGACGGCGGGGCCTTCCTCTCCATCTGTTCTGGTGGGCGTAACTCCCCTCGATTACCCCATCCAATTTGTTGTGGGTTGTGTTTACAGCCCGAAACCTGCCTAGCGGTTTGCTTCTAATTATGACCTTAAAGACCTAATAACTGGTGTTTTTAAAGCTTTTGTGGGAGTGTGTGAGCTTCCATTTCACTCATTGCTTTGGGTTGTGTTCTGATTAGTCATTTTACAGCATGACGCGCGCACACGTGTGTGTGTGTGTGTGTGTGTGTGTACGGCATGTTGAGAGAATGAGATCTCTAATTAGGAACCATTTGTGGGGCTTTCTAGAGTGTGTGCAGCCTGTGCTATAGACCAAATAAGTTCTACTGTCCAAGATTTTAGCATTTAGAGAGACCTGTTGGATATGTGTGAATTTTCTAAATCATTTATAGCTTTGTGGACATTTAGGGTACACTGGGAACTGTTTCTACCTGATCTGACAATAACAAATAAACAAAGAAATACATATTCTAAACAATAAATCTTTAATATTATTTTAAACAAGAAAACTTCATAGTTATTTTAAACAACAAAAACTTTTTATAGATTTTAAACAAAACATTTTAACAATAAACATTTGAATACTTGAAACAATCAAATATTAACAAACAAAAATCTTTATAAAATCCTTAATAAATTAAACAATATCATTAATGAATAAATATTTTAAACTAAAAATCAATTCAATTGAATTATACTTATTTCATTTTGCATATAGCACAGTTAGCTAACTTCAAACAACAACAACAAAAAAGTTGTTGTTTTTTTTTCAAACAAAGCAAAGTTTTTTTTGTTGTTGTTTTTATTTTATTTTTTGGGCCATTAAACATTTGCTTTGACTTTTTGGTGGTGTTCGAGCCTTAATTGGGATGAGACCCAGCTCGCCCTATAATTCATACTGTGTTTTAACTCTTTGTACACTGATACATAAAAAATCTAACTAAAACAAAAACTGAAAATTATCCACTTCACACATAGAAATAGCTTCTAGTTCAAATAAAATCATATAAGGAACTTCACCAGCAGTACTGATGTAACTCCACCACATTTATGAAACTTCAGCGTACAAGTTTTTTGAGGGAGACAAAGATAAAGATTTGTATATTAATGCTATTTAAAAAAAGTTTCTAATTGAATTTTTCTAATTGTAAAGTTTTTGGAATTGCTCTGTTTATTATTATTCTCTTTTATATCTGTCCTGTACGCAAAGATATTTAGTTTGCTGTTTCCTACCCGCATATCAATCATAATGGCAGCTGCAGTGGACTAGCAGCCCTTTACATTAAACACAGTTGACATAGCATGTTGACATAAAAGTTTGCCTGTGCCATAATTCTAGCTATGGTAATAAATCTTGGTTTAACAAGAGCACAGAGGTGTCGTGACCTGTGTGAGGCCTGGATCTGTCTCCTTCCATGTGTCCTCACAGCAGGATTAGATAAATTACCCCGCCTGGTCTCACCCATGCTAATAGCCCTAATGAGGCAGAGACATGCTGGATAAATAGAGCCTGCCTGGAGGGGGCCATGTAGCCCTTTCAAATGAGGGAGGGGGTCAGGGTTTTGTGTGTGTGTTTGTGTTTTTCTCTTGGGTGTAGTTGTATGTGTGTATTGTTTGTGAAGCCCATAGGCTTTTGAACTTTGGAAATCAAAGGTGGTCCATGTGAGGACCAAAAACTAGAAGTTCTTTCAAAGGGAAGGTATTTAGCCATTTCTCCTCGAGGTACTCTTCATACTTTAGGACAGTATTTACTACATTTTTTACTCTGTCTTCTTTTTGTTGGATAGACAGTCACTTATATTTGACTTTAAGACGTTCTTGATTCTGAAGAATGGGTCCAATTTGCATAAATATATCCATAATTTGTGAAATTTAAGGGATTCATTTTTCTTAAGTTATGCTATACATTTTTAATGGAAAACTAATATATTTGTCACTATATTGTCTTATTCATTTAACATGATCACATCTATTAGTATTTAGAAATAAAAAAATACATAAAATATTAATATTCAACAAATAAAAATTGGTTGGTATTGTATGCATAGGTGTGTATACAAATGTTAGTGTACTTTATGGGATGAAAATAGTTTTTTTATGGGATGAAAATACTGTCAAAAGTTTGGGATCAGTAAGATTTTGTTTTGAAGTCTTATATGCTAATCAAGGCTGAATTTATATGATCATAAAGCATACTTTTACAATATTTTACAAATTATTATAATGTTTTAATTCATTTTAATTTACTTTAGCATACAATTTATTCCTGTGATGCAAAGATACATTTTCAGCATCATTATTTCAGTCTTTAGTGTCACAAGATTTTCTCTTTCTTTCTCTTTCTTTCCTTTTCCTTTCTTTCTTTCTTTCTTTCTTTCTTTCTTTCTTTCTTTCTTTCTTTCTGTTTCAGGATTATTTGAGATATATATATATATATATATATATATATATATATATATATATATATATATATATATATATATATATATATATATATATATATATATATATATATATATATATATATATATATATATATATATATATATATATTTTTTTTTTTTTTTTTTTTTTTTTTTTAAATAACAGCAATTGTTTAAAATGGAAATCTATTGTAACAATAAATGCTACTGTTCAAAAGTTTAATTAATAAATTTATTCAGCTAGGTTAATATTTTTATTCAGATGTTACATTGATATGCAAATTTGATAAACAAATTATAGTAAAGACTTACATTGAAAATTAACCTTTGCAACCACAGGAATAAATTATATTTTAAAGTAAAACCTACTAAAACAGAAAAAACGTTCCTATTTTAAGTTTTCAGCAACTAAATGCAGCCTTGATGAGCATAAGTCTTAAAAAAAAATGTTTATTCTTACTGGTCTCAAACCAAAAATGTTACCACATTCCACACATTTTCTTAATTACCTCATACCACATTTTTTTACAGTGCAGAGTTAAGCAGCAATTAATTTCTGCATAATGTCCGCATATACATATCATAAACTGCCTTACTGAACTTCAGATGGTAAAGGATCTGTAGAGTTCAAAGGTTAATCTGTCATTGTGTGAAATGATCTGTGTGTGACTGGTGTGTGTGTGTCAGTGACTCCAAATATGTTTCTTTCTTGACCTACAAAATATGTGAAAAATTTCACCATTTAGACATAATGAACCGTGACGATCATTTACACCTTATTCTATGCATCCAGAACAATCAGCGGTCAAATAAAGCATGTGCCGTTTCAATAAGAGTCACTGTGTGTTTTTGTGTAGATTTGTGAGTGCAGAACAGGCCCATCTAACATCTTATATGGTGTAAGTGTATAAAGAGCAGGTATATGGTTTGACAGAAACCCCAACAAAGGGGTTCAGTTTACACCCTTCACTATGCAAACTCTCACACACTTTTCGTGGGTTTGAGACCCTCTCTGGAAGCCTTTAGATATCTTAACCGCATACACACCCTCATCCAGCACCATACATTTGATGGTTCACCCCAGAACATCACATATTAAACCATGCATCACTCTCTTACTGGCTTACTTTCACAAAGTTAGGTGTTAAACCCAGAATGCCAAGGTGTACTGAACTAAAAACATCAAAATAAAATGGAATAAGCAGCAAAGCAAAATGGTGTTACTTGTGCGATGGCATGGTTACTTTGTATGGGACTGTAACATTTCATTTCTAATAAAAATAATAATAATAATAATAACTTAATGAAAATATAATAAACAAACTATAAAACAGGACCATCCTTAATTACCCAAGCAAGTTAACTTATCAATAAAGAATTTCATGGGAAATTCTCTTTAGTGCTCAGTTTTCCACAGTACTGTAAATAGTTATTGTTATGAATCATATGTCAATGTTTGTCTAGTCTTTTGTTGACAGCACACTGACAGACTAATGATCCTTGTCTTATGTCTTCAAATGTAAATACTATTCATAATGAAGTAAAAAGTATTGTATTATTGTTTTTGTTTCCTTTTTGAACGGCCTCTCCAAATTGCGTTAATTACGCTATGGGGAAACTCCTGTTTACTCTGATAATGAAGTCTTATTTGATCACATTCGTTTAGCTGCACACGAACCAATGGTGCCTATACTATACTAAACTGCTATATAAAGCGCCATTTCATCAGAATTTCCTCCTTCAGTGACTTAAATCATATCCTCGCTGACTCTGCAAGCAAGAAGACGAAGAAAGAAGTTCAGGCTCTTGTTTGTTGCCGTGAGAAGAAACCTTCCCCTGTGGCCATCTAGCTTTCAAAAAAGCATATTTTCTGAGCGAAGTTGTTTTCCAGTTGGTGTGAGTGTGTGCAGGGAACTCCTGGCACGGTGAGTGCATCATCAGTAAGGCTCCTCCTCCCCAGACTGCACTTCCGCTTCCCCCGTTCCCCAGGAGAAGGAAAAAGCAGAACAGCTGGGGTCAAACACTGGACTCCAGTGAAATCACACTGACTCAAATCTCACATGCTTCACTGTCCCCTCAATTCCTAGATTTGCCCGTGTTTTTCACATGTGATAAGCGCCCATCGTCAGCTGCGAGTGGCTATCATGGAGGACTCCGTCGTTGACTGCTTCAGATGCGGAACAGTGGGTGTGTTCTGGGAAAGACCCTGACACCGTTCCTCCGATGCAGACAACACGACCCATCATGGACAGTGAGCTGATCCACGTCTTAATCAAGGCTTTGGAGGATCTCGGCCTGGCTTGGCCAGCTCCAGAAGACCAAGGCCTCCTCGATGAATGGTTTATGAAAGGGTGCTGTCAAAAATCCTCCCACCAGCGGCCCACATTGTTCCTTCCAGCAATTCATCAAGAACGCACCAGGAAGTGGCTCTGCATCTTTGCCCTCCATCATCAGCCCTAGAGCTGCCTTTCACAAAGCAGAGACTCGCTGGATAGCAAATGCTATGTCCCCTGCTTATGCCTTAGCAGGCTTACTGTGTCTTATAGGAGTGAGGGCTCACTCTACCAGAGGGATAGCTTCCTATTGGTGATATCTGTGCGGCTGCCGGCGGGTCATCACCATCTACCTTAACCAGATTTTATAACTTGGATATCCCTGCCCTGCAAGCACAGATTTTGTTTGCTTAATCTACCTAATCCCAATTTATAAGTGAGAAAGATTGTGTTATGTCGGGGCTGGGCTTGCATAGCGGTTTCGTTCTGTACTTTTAGCACCGCATGATTGAATGCGTCTCACATAGCGTGATTAACACACAGGGAGAGACCATTTGAAAGTGGACGCTCTAGTTACTTGTGTTACTTGCTTCAGTCGAAAGATTTTGACGAAATGATGAATTTTGATGTCAAAGGCTTTGCGTTCAATCAAACTGTTATTTTGGTGCAGATTATTTTCTTTCTTGTAGAAATTTGTGTTATTAGTCAGATGCCAACATAGACAAACCCTCATCCTCGAAAACAAATGAACAAAACTATGCAAGGTAAAAGAAAATGACACCAACTATGTTAAATGGCCTGACAGAAACCAGTTGATGTGTAGTCTATACAATTATCTTTTTAAATATAAGCAATAAATGTCTATGAGAGTGTCCAATTAGATAACCATTTACATAAACTTGTTTGTCTACAGACTAATCCATCTGTATATACTTCATAATTATTCTCTGGCTCTGTTGCTATAGCTTCGGTTTCTATATCCTGAAGCAAATGTCTGGGCGGCAAATAGATTAACTTATTTATGCTCTGCTATTAAAAAGCTGTAACATGCTGAAATTACTAGACTGTAATTGATCGGCAGGTGTGATAGAGTCAGAGAAAATTCCCCCCATTCGTTTTTTGAAGGGGTTGGTGTTATGCAAACTTCTGGCACCTGAACTAGATTTTCCAGTTTGCTATGTTTCCTCTCTCATTCCTCTCAGTCACTCAACAGCTTTTAAGGCGGTTGAGCTCTTAAAAACAGTTGAAACCAATCATTATGCTGTTATCAGCCTGTGTGCAATACTATGAGGAGAACTGGTTGCCATCTAAATCGGTAAAGACAGAATCTGTGTGTATGTGATAGCATAGTTGTGCCTCACCTGAATGTTTCTGACAATAAACTCCAAATGATTTAAAGGAATAGTCTAAACAAAAATGAAACATCTGTCATCATTTACTACTCCTCATTTCAAACCTGTATGACTTTTTTTTTCTCTTTTTTTCTGTGGAACACAAATTGGGATATTTTGAGGAATTTAACACTTATTCCAAATGATTAAAATGTGATTGGGGCTGTCAAGCACCAGAATGCTCAAAAAAACACTACAGTCCACATGTCTTGTGCACTATTACAGTTCTTCTAAAACCGCACAATAGCTTTGGGTGCACAGCAAACCCAAATGTCAGTAGAAATTTGCTAAAATCATCCCCTTCTGCCATACCACTTAAATCTCATTCACGTGTGCACATATTCACACATGCTGTGTCAAGATGTGCAGCTGCAAGTTCAACAACACAACAAACCTCCACATCTTATTAGGATTTCTCACAAGGTGCTCTGGAATCCTTAATTCTGATTGCTCAGTTGTGCCATTCAGCAGTAATTGAAACTGGTGCTAGTTTCATGTCATGTGTCACACATGAAATGGAAAATGACCTCAGAGTAATTTAGTAGGCTGATTGTTTTTGTTTGTTGTAGTGTACAATCTTTTATTTTATCATAATTTTTCTTTTTTTAATAATTCAAAATAAATAATCATTGTCCATTTATTTACTTGAGCTGCCATGTAAGAAGTGTTTTCTAGTTATTTAATCAGCTTGTCAATATACATACATGTAATGAGGTGGGGTAATATTACAGTTTTTTTTTTTTTTTTTTTTTTTTTTTACATATATGAAGTTGTGAGATTATTCACTTGACTCCAATTCCACGTTGCATTGCAAGGGAAGATATTCCTTGTGATATAGAATCTGAATCTGTCAGCTGACAGACTGGCACGTCAGGTGTAGACAAACTGTACTGCAATTCCTCATACAGTGCTGCATACAAAAGCAAAGGGGTGTTTCCTGTTTTTTTTTTTTTTTTTTTTGGCCTTTTATAATTTAGTATTTTCGCCTTTTGTCCATATTTATTTTCTATATCACAATGATTATTATATGATAATGACTAGTAAAGTGTAATTGTGAATCCTATCCAGTCACTTTCATTCACTATCCAATATACAGCAATGTGTAAATGGCATACAGAAGTGTAGCCTTCTGCATTTCAGTACAGTAACTGGCCTCCAAACTGTTGCCGGTAATACTAAAATAGTGCACCGTCATACTGACAACATGACTAAGCATTTTGACAATCTTGTTTGTGAACAATGACCACAGGACTTTTCATTCTGATGTAACTGATATGTTGGCATTAACACACAATTTTTAGAGATGAAGGTCTCTAAAGGTTTCGAGTAAGTTATAGGCTTTTGCAGGTAATCCATTTTGTGGTGCTGTTTGTACGAATTGTTTTGAGAAATACTAAAACGTCTTGGCAAATATTAAGGTAGATTCAAGAAATGCACCAAAGTGACTTAAACATAATATATATTTATATATTTATATATATATCTTTGAACTCTAAACTTATTAAAAATGGAGCATATTGCTAACATAGTGCGTTTAATCGAGAACACATTACTACTGTTTCCCCAATCATTTGACCCAGACACATTTCCTTTGCCTGCTGAGGTATTTTAGTAAATTTCATGTCAGAATGCTTTTAGTGTGATGGGTGTGTAGCATTCTGTGATTCAATATTACTTTTCAACCAAATGGACCGAGCTTGGGAAAAAAGATTTATTTGATAAAACTAATGAGGGACATTTTAATACTCAAAACGTGTGTAATGATTTGCTGTAATGTGGCTAATCTAAACATGACATCCGTCCATTAAGCTATTGTGTATTTGTGTCTGTACACATATGTTCAGACCTTTCTAAGAAATGTAGCACTTTTCCTCACTTTTGATTAGCCCTCTTGGAATGAGAGAGTCAGGGCTTCCTGGTGCCTTCCTGTGTTGTAATGATCCAGCTAGTCATCCAATCAATACTTGGCGCAATTGCCGTACTAACTCATGTAGTCATCACTCTGGATCTTCCTGTTCAAGAATGACTCAAGGCTTAATATATGGCGGTTGGCACATGATCATTACCAATGACTTATAAGGAAGGGATAACATTTCAGTTTGTTTTCCATCACGCATGAGATAGCAGGTGTGATCTGGAAATGCATGTGGATAAAAACAAAAAAACAAAACATAAAATATATATAATATTTCAACAGACAAAAGCAGAAGTTATAAATTGCATTTACAAAGAAAAACAAATATAGTATTATGATTTTTCCCCAGTGTAGTTGCTATTTTTACTTCTCAAAAGTTTCTAAGTCCAGTTTGTATCAAAGATCTTTTCACCCAGCTATATTAAGATTTACATTTACATGATAAGAATCTATATTTAGGAATCAGTAATGCAGTCAGAAATGCATGCAACCCCGCTCATGCATAATTGACCCATTCACTGATCTAAAAGTGCTATGTAGTATGTTTAAATTATGGAAATTTTGGTCTAAGAGGATTACTACCGCTGTTCTCAACTATTGCATCTGGACAAAGGGTAATTGTGATGCCATAATGACTGATGGTTATTTTATTGGTCGAAGGCATGCTACTGTTGTCGTATTTCCCATTAGTATAGGTCTTTATGAAGTTAGCAAGCCAGAGAACATGTTTATCAAATACACACATCTTAATGAGCTTCAGAGAGTGTAGGCACTTATGTAATTACCATAATGAAATATAATTTACCCCAGAGTAGTCTTTGGGTACTTAGTAACTAACTTACTCAATCTAGGCTGGCTCCACCAAATGGGGATACACAAGTACACATATAAAGACTGCTTCTCAACTCAAAATGTGTGTGTGCATGTGTACCAGCATGTCTTTTTCTCCTAAGAATGCAAAGCTGAAGCCCTGTGGTGATTTTCTCACACACACTTGCTTACACTCTAAACACAAGCAGTGCTTGGACGATGGGAAAATACACTCGCAGCACAACTCTCATGAAGTGTGCTTGTGTGTGTGCATTAATGTGCAGGCGGCACCTTAAGCTGTGTGTGTGTGTGTGTGTGTGTGAGAGAGAAACAGACAGGTGATGTTCAACTCAAATGTACTTTCCACTCACGGGCTGTTTGCTATTTTAGTCCTGCTGCAAGTTTAGTGCACAAATCTTCTCAGACTGTTACAACACTGAGTTATTTGTTTTAGCTAGAGTGGTTTTAGATCGTTTCAGTTCGTAAGATGGTATGAGAGTAAATTCCAACTAGCTAAAAGCAAATATCCGAGGTAAATAACTGCATTAGCAGTATTTCCTGCTACTGGGTTGGGCTTGTGAAATTGCAGCGCTGGCCACAGACAATCACCTCTTATCTGATCATTGATTATCATACACATCAATGTTAGATGGAAAAGACTGTAACACTAGTCAAGCAGACAGATTACGGTAACCATCAAACGACGTAGTGGATTCCTACTGAATTGGCCTACATTTGTTCGCTAACATGCTAACATGTGGTTTGTTTGGCTAGAAGTCGGTTTATTTGTTTGCTTTATAATTTCCTGTCATTTTATATTATATGCTATAAACTCATGCAAGACTGACTTGCCTTTATTAAGAAAACATTAGAGAGTTAAAGTCAAAATGCAATCAAATCTATGGTAATTTGAGGTAATACAGTAGAAGAATTGTTTGTAGCTGTAGATTCTGAGGGTTTGTGTGTGTGTGTGTGTGTGTGTGTGTGTGTGTGTGTAGGTGAGTATGTAGGCCCCTTAAGGTGTTAAGGGCCTCTTATCATCAACGCTGTACATTTTCACATGTTTGCTGAAACTAGCTGACCATCTTTTCCTGTGGCTTTAACTGTAAAACTTAATTGCACATTTACTTGGCTACCAAAATGAGGACATACTGTATAGTTAATTTTTTTATATTGACTGCAAAAAAAGGTAACCCCAACTCAAACTTTTGAACTTAATTCAAAAGAATGACAGCAGAGAGAGTGACACATTGTTGATTATATCTGAACGGTTCGTGTGACCTGTTTTACATAAACTCACTGTTCATGGTGAAAGCAGACTCCGCATAATAATGGCTTCAAACTAAATCTTTCTAATAGTTAGATCTATCTATCATAACTAGTTGCATTTAAAAAGTAACACTCCTCAAAAATGTTAATATCTGTGATTCTGTAGATGATACAGTATGTAGCGCACGTTGTCAGTAGCACTTAACCACATCTATTAATAGCTCACGGAAAAGAAATGCAACTCTGCCAACTGTGAGCATAACCTGTAGTGAAATCTTTCAAACAGAGATGAGCGGCTGTTTAATACAAATATGTGGTACAAAATAACCATTTTGACAATTTTAAGAGCAGCTTGATGTTCAATTTCATGCATGACAAACTTTTCATGCCATATATTGCTCCACTGCACCCGTGCCTTCCCATCCATTTGATTTTATACCTAGAGAGCACATATTCACAGCATTATTTACAGTCATTTAAAATACAAGGGTGTTTAATTATAAATATGGGTTAAAGATCATTAAAAAGGCTAATAACTGCAGCTAAGGTTTTGGCCACGGTTCAAGTCTGGATGTTAGGCTTTAAAAAAAAGCTATTTGGCTCTGTTTGCCAAGATAAGAATATTGTAGCCAGTTCTTTTTACAGATGAATAGACTTTTGAGTGGTCAGTTATGATTTTTTAAAACTGATTTATCATCTACGCTACTTGTATCTCTGCTAAAGCATATTTACCTTAGCAGTGCTAAACCCAGGTTTATGTTACTAAACTTATGTTTTGACAAATCTTAAATAAAATGTAACTGAGCTCTCAAGCAAACATATTTGTGCTCATAAAGGGCAGTCAGATTTAATCTGAATAAGTTAATGAAATACAATTCTTATATCTTGAACTACATCAACCTTAAATGGTTGCTTTTTTAAAATGACTGAATGCATTTCAAATATCAACAGCATTCTGTGTACAATGTGTACACCATTGAGTGCAAATCATGCAACTGTGCGCCTACCTGTGTATGTATGCCTGCGTTTTTGGCTGTTCACCACAGTTATTGCGCCCACTCAGCCAGATCTGACATCACCTTTGACAAGATGGCAGAACAAACCCACCCACATATCAACACAATTTAACCTCACTACTCATGAGCCTACCTTTCTCTTTCTGTCATTCGGAGGAAGACAGTAGCAGTGGTGTCACTTCACACGCTGTTTCACCTAGTATTTCGCCCCCACACATCTCCTTTCACTCACAGGAAATTGCGGGCATGCAATGTCGCCAAAAAACATGGCTCTTTTCTCTCTGAAATTCTGTTTCTGTTTAGTCTCTTCTTCCCCCTCACTCTGTGTGGTTTATCACTTTATATTCAAAATCTTTGAACTAATAAAAAAAAAAAAAAATCTACTTGATACGATGTCAGATACGAAGCCCATTTATTTATGCATTTAGTAGACTCTTTTATCCAAAGTGACAAAGTGACTAACTTTTTTTTTACCTAACGTTTTCCCTGGGAATCGAACCCACAACCTGCTAATGCAATAATCTATCACTGAGCCAAAGGAACACCATTTACTTGGTTACCATGTAAAGCTTTTTTTTTTTTTTTGATTCAGTGATCCCAGTGGTAAACAATGTTTAGAGTCATCATACGAAATGCAGGCGAGATCCTGAAAGTGGTGCTTGGTAGAACTTAGTTCAACTGAAAAGGAAAAAAATAGCCATTATTTTCTCAACCTCTTGTAGTTCCAAACCTGTATCCTTTTACTGTATGTTTTCCAAGAAACTCAAAAGGAGAAATTATGTAGAATCTTTACACAGCAGTTACATTCTCAGAAAATAGGTACAAAAGCTGTCATTGGGACGGTACCCTTTATAAAGGTGACTAATATGAACTATTGTGGTATGAATATGTACTAATATGCAGTTTTAAGGTACTAATATGCACCATTTAGGTATAATTAAGATACAAAGGTGTACCAACCATTTAGGAATAAATAAGGTAAAAGGGTACTTCCCCAGTGCCAACTGTTGTACCTTTTATTTTCTAAAAGTGGTATGGAAAAGAGGTGCATGAAGAGTCTTCAAAACATCTACTTGTGCATCATGAGACATAACGGACACTTATAATGTTCATTATAACGTGATGGACACTTATCACATGTATCATACTTCTTTTAGATTGAAGAATATCATTTTTGCATCATGATATAAAGCATCAAACGATTAACACTAGCTCAAAAAACACCATGAAGTGAACTAGGTCAAATAGCGGAGGTGGTGCATTGTTTAAGCCAAATGGACCACCTCAAAGTAAAAAATGCCCACATATCCAAATTCTTACAGAAAGTGACGCATTAATATGCCTACATGAAACATGTCTGTCTATTGATTTACAAAGTGTATGTGATCTTTTTATGAGTTGTCATAACATTAATCACAGGAATAGTGGTTGGGTGGAGGATTTTAGACCAGTTATGCTACACTTTGACACAAAAACACGATATAGGGCATACAATCAACTACTTAAAAACCTTCAGTTATTATCTCATATTGCTTTTCAGACCAGCTGGCTATACTAACTAACCAGCTGTAATTTCAGGACAAATAAAAATGGGAAAATACACACACACACACACACACACTCAAGGAGATATTGCACGTTCCACTCCACACTTCTCGGCAGGTGATGACAGATTAAACGGATTTCATTTCATGGCAGGGTCTTCAGGGCAGAATGTGTGAGCCTGACCCGACCTCTCTCTCTCATACACACACACACTTCGCTGGGCTAATCCTGAGACAGTAGAGTGGTCCAGATTAGGTGCTTTATTTTCTGAATTATTTTTCATTTCAAGTTTTCAGTGTGTGTAGTTCACCTGTGTGTGCATTTATTGTACCCATGTTTCTCCATTTAAACACAGTTTAGAGAATCTGGCAATTTTAGGATGGTAATATATATATATTCACCATGAAAGGTAACTTGCTTTGACCTGTCTTCTGTAAGTTTACAGGGCAGGGCTCTGTCTGTTTGCTATTGTGTTCTTTGGTATATTGTGTGTTTGATTTTATGCTTGGTTAGATTTCCTATAGCGATATTCAGTGTCATATTTAACTTCCATATAATAGGCGCGGCTTTGTGCAAGCTGAAATACTAAACACATGTACAATTATGTATTTTATGTTTAAACTGGCATAGAAAAATCCTCTCATACCTCATGTCAAAATAATTAAATTAAAATTTATAATGCATTTTTTATCCATGTGTGAAATAATAATAATAATAATAATAATAATAATAATAATAATAATAATTATTATTATTATTATTATTATAAGTTATTGTTAAAGAAATGTTCCTTCATTGTAAATTAGAGGGCAGAGTGCTTTTTTTTTTTTTTTTGCCTGATTATTGGAATGTGAGACCTCAAATTGAACGCACACACATTTACACTGTTTTCTGACAAATTCATGGATCAGTACTTGAAATAGCATTCTAATCCTCAGTGGTATCATACACACAGTGTGTGTATACATACACTCATGTGCACACATGTCCTACTGTAGCTTCTAGCTATGTAGTGTGGTCAATCCGCACATGCTCATATCAAAGAGTAAGAACTCAGAAATCACAGCAGTGGTGAACCAAACACTTAAACATGAGTGAAATTCCCAATGGTATTTGCTTGGTTTTAATTGAACATGGTTTAGCCAGGATTTTTTATTTTTATTTTTGGACCTGTACCATGGTGCTTCTATGCTTTAAGATATTAGTGTTTTTTTTTTTTTTTTTTTTTTTTACACGTACCCTGGTACATTCATGTTTATGTTGGATGTGTAACATGTTTTTGTACATCGTTCCATGGTACTCTTTTAAGCACACTGATATATAATAGTACATGAATTTTGTAATCACTCCATAACAATATATCATAGCATTACCAATCCTTTACCATCACTGCACCATAGTATACAGTACACTTGTAGGATGCATTTTAAATTAATAAAAAATGGCTGAAAAAAGACACAGAAAAAGAAAGATGGGTTGTTGAAACAGTGTTGACTAAATGTCTCTGAGCACTCACTCACACTCATAAAAGAGCTCTTAAATACTGAATGCAGAGACAAGTGGAGTCTCTGTTTGTGTGTGTGCGTGTGTGTTGATTACCTGTGAGTGTTCGATTCCATGACCTGCATGTAAGAGTTAAAGTTATGTTTACCCTGTGGAGAGGCTGGGGGGTTTGTGTGTGTAGATGGTTTGAGGTGTGTTTACCCCGAGGAAGGAAGCTGTCGGTGCTGTTTGCTCCTGTGTCAAGCAGCAGCTCCACCTCTTTTCTGAATGGTGGGGGGAAGAGCTTCTGGAAGAGAATCTGCTAAATAAGATGCACAAACTCTGTCCTCTCTCTCTCTCTCTCTCTCACACACACACACACACACACACACAGGAATGGTAATCGGACAAGCAGACAGTAATCGTTTCCAAAAAAACCCAATATTTTAATTGACAGACAGGGTGCTTGGTTTCCTGAAGTATTCAGGAAAGGACAGATCACATTCCTGACCAGGTCATGAACTGCCCACCTTTCTGCCCTCTTTTTTCTTTTTTCAAACTCCTTTTTTAATTTTTGTTGGAATGTTACTATGCTCAAATGTTGCTCTTTCATAACTGATAAAATTTACGTTTTAAGCATCAACTTTGTTTCAAAAGTTTCTCCTACAGTTCAGTTGGTGTGGAAAAAAAAGAGATGATTTTTGATGGTCAGTAAAAATACTGAACTTTAGAATGTGTGCGCATTATATAGATCATATAATTTGTGACATTGGAGTAATCGCTGCTGAAATCATTTCACAATATTTCTGTTTTTACTATGTTTTTTTATAAAAAACAAAACAAAAAAACAATGCAGCCTTGGTGAACCTGAGGTTTTATTCAAAATATTGAAAAATCGCAATGATTCAAGACGTCTGGTTGACAGTTTATATAATTTAATTTCTATATGTATTATTTTAAAAAGAAATATTACATAACTTTGAGTTAATATCATAAGGCCTAATTAATTGTTTTAAGGACTGGTTTTGTATTTTTATGAAAACAAACATCATATTTTCATGAATGCATTAACACTCTGATATATACATTCACACACCGCCTGGCTGCTTGGAAACCAGACCCAATCTTCATAGGTTTAGGGCTGAAGTGTGTGTGTGTGTGTGTGTGTGTGTGTGTGTGTGGAATAGAGTGCAGAAAGCAGAATTTACCCGCTTGGCTTGAAATGTGATTAGATTCTTGATGCTGGCAGGCATGCCTCATTTGTAATTAGGTGTGTGTTGAGGGATTAGTTTTGTGACATCATATAGGGGACCAATATCTGGTTCCCTCAGTAGATAAGCGAATGGGGTACACAGACAAACGCGGGATCCCTTTGGGCAGTGGTATCCCAGCAGGCAATGGGGCTTACACACACTGATAACAAATGCAACCGAAACACAGCCAAAAATGTTACTTCACGAAAGATACATGTATTTGTGTGCATTGGAACTGTTGTAATGTGCAGACTGGCATCCGTATTGTCTTTGTTCTTCTCTGAAATTAAATTGTCTCTCCACTTAGTGTGTATTTGTGTGTGTGACATTGTGGTGACTACCATCGGCCATTAGGTCCCTGTCCTCTGAGAGCCAAATACAATCGGGCGGCAGCTGATACTTCCTGTCTGCGTAATTAACGGGATAATTAAGGCTTTAATTGGCTGGTGGTGTGACCAAGGTGGGCTCATCTCCACCGCAGCACCTTCTATAGGCTACTAAATTAGGTTAACCCTCTCAGATTGCCACGATTAAGCCAAGTCTATATACGCTAGTGCTAAACCTCTGTGTTCTTCTGGGAAGTCCCAGCACTAATGCTGAATTAAGATTCTGTCTTAGTTTGAGGAAATTAGTCTGAAATAAATTACTAAGTGAGTTCTTGGAGCCAAATGAGGAAAGTTCTTATATCAAACAAATTTTCATGCCATTATAAATGTTACAGTATGAAATGGTTGCCTGTTAGCCTAATGCTGCAGTAATTAGCGTGAAGTTTGATACTCGAGATGAAGTATGTTACATGATAGATTTATGAGTCACAAATGGCTGATGAGCAGAATGGTGATTTTTAACGAGAAGAATATTGATTGAATCAGAAAGATAAAAAGATAAAGAAAGAGTGGTTTCTTGGCTTCTGGGTGAAATTTGTGCCTATAAAGATGAACTCTTGGGTTCACAGGAAAATGTGTGTGGTTCTTGCCAATTAAAAAAAGTGCCACCACCATGCTAGGTTGTTGTCAAGCAGTTGCTAAGGTGTTTCTAGATATTTGCTAGGGATTGTTAAAGACATTGGCTCCTGTTAAAGGTGTTTCTCAATAAATTAGAAAGTCATGAAGTTAATTTCAGTAAATCAACTCAAATTGTGAAACTTGGGTATTAAATAAATTAAATGCACACAGACTGAAGTAGTTTAAGTCTTTGGTTCTTTTAATTGTGATGATTTGGCTCACATTTAACAAAAACCCACCAATTCACTATCTCAACAAATTACAATATGTTGTCATAATCAGCTGAGAGAACCGCAGCATTATGAGGATTGTCAAGTGAAATTGATTCAAGAATTTGAGTTAACTTTACAAGGAATGGACTGCGGCTGGAGTCAAGGCAGTAAGAGCCACCACACACAGAAGTGTCAAGGAATTTGGATACAGTTGTCGTATTCCTCTTGTTAAAGCCACTTCTGAGGCATCTTACCTGGGCTAAGTAAAATAACTGGACAGTGGTCCAAAGTTCTCTTTTCAGATGAGAGCAAGTTTTGTATTTCATTTGGCAACCAAGGTCATAGAGCCTAGAGGAAGGGTGGAGAAGCTCATAACCCAAGTTGCTTGAAGTCCATTGTTAAGTTTCCACAATCTGTGATGATTTGGGGTGCAATGTCATCTGCTTGGGTTGGTCCATTGTGTTTTTTGGAAACCAAAGTCACTGCACCCGTTTAGCAAGATATTTTGGAGCACTTCATGCTACCTTCTGCTGATCAGCTTTTTGAAGATGCGGATTTCATTTTCCAGCAGGATTTGGCACCTGCCCACATTCCCAAAAGCACCAAAAGTTGGTTAAATGACCATGGTGTTGGTGTGCTTGACTGGCCAGTAAACTCACCAGACCTGAACCCCAGAGAAAATCTATGGGGTTTTGTCAAGAGGAAAATGAGAAACAAAAGACCAAACAATGCAGATGAGCTGAAGGCCACAGTCAAAGAAACCTGGGTTTCCATACCACCTCAGCAGTGCCACAAACTGATCACCTCCCTGCCACGCTGAATTGAGGCAGTAATTAAAGCAAAAGGAGCCACTACCAAGTATTGATTACATGTACATACTTTCCAGAAGGCCAACAATTCAAACATTTTTTTTTTTTTTGGTCTTATGAAGTATTCTAATATGTTGATATTGTGATTTGGTGGGTTTTTGTGAAAATGTGAGCCTAAATCATCACAATGAAAATCAGTCTGTGTGCACTGAGTTTATTTAATACATGCAAAACAGCATTGACTGTGGAAACTTTAAACTGGACCTCAAGCAACATGAATTGTGTGCCTCTTCTCCTCCAGACTCTGGGACCCTGATTTCCAAAGGAAATGCAAAATTTACTTTCATCAGAGAAAATAACTTTGGACCACTCAGCAGCAGTCCAGTCCTTTTGGTCTTCTAACACTGTTGTTCAAGAGTGGCTTGACGCAAGGAATGCGACAGCTGAAACCCATGTCTTGAATACATCTGTGCATAGTGGTTCTTGAACCACTGACTCCAGCTGCAGTCCACTCTGTGAATCTCCCCCACATTTTTGAATGCGTTTTGTTTCACAATCCTCTCCAGGGTGTGGTTATCCCTATTGCTTGTACATATTGTTTCTACCACATCTCTTCCTTCCCTTCACCTCTCTATTAATGTGCTTGGATACAGATCTCTGTGAACAGCCAGCCTCTTTTGCAATGACCTTTTGTGTCTTGCCCTTGCAAGGTGTCAATGGTCGTATTTTGGACAACTGTCAAGTCAGCAGTCTTCCCCATTATTGTGTAGCCTACAGAGCTAGACTGAGAGACCATTTAAAGGCTTTGCAGGTGTTTTGAGTTAATTAGCTGATTAGAGTGTGGCACCAGGTGTCTTCAATATTGAACCTTTTCACAATATTCTAATTCTCTGAGATACTGAATTTGGGATTTTCCTTAGTTGTCAGTTATAATCATCAAAATTAAAAGAAATAAACATTTGAAATATATCAGTCTGTGTGTAATGAATTAAAACAATACACAAGTTTCACTTTTTGAATGGAATTAGTGAAATTAACTTTTTGATGATATTCTAAATATATGACCAGCACCTGTATATGTACTGTAGACTAGACATCCATCCAGGATGTTTCCCTGCCTATAGCCCAAAATACTGTGATGGGCTCTATAGTATCCCCCACAACCCTACATAGCTCAATCAGTTTATATTGATGGATAGATGTGTATTCATTTGCTATCAATTTTATTTGTTAATTCAATTTATGTAATCTTTATGCCAGAAAGACGATGAATCTTGATAAAAGATGTAACTTTTTTTTTGTTCCAGCTATAAATTGGTGGGCCAATTACTTTGAAAAATATCAGCACACCCTCATCCAGAAAGGTGCATAATTTGAGGCATCATTCATATCCTCTGCTCTGAAGACGTTAGGCTAAATCAGAACAAAACAAAAAAAAAATTAAAAACTTTACTGGTTTGTTCAAATTTCTAACCCTAAGTATAAGTAATAGTAACCGTATTCTTGCTTTAGCATATATTGCTAATCATCACTATTGTTGAATGTGAGTCCAAAATAAAGCAGAAAAGTGATTTTTGGAGAATGAAAGGTGTGTATGTGTGTGCGTGTGTGTGTGGCATCTACAAAAGGCTTAAAGTATAAGTACCAAAGTGCTGCCAACAAATCTATCCTTTGTTCCCGCAGTGATTAAAAAGCTTAATGTTTGTGTGCCTGAAAAAGTGAACACAAGCTCCTAAGACCTCCTTTGTCAGAGTGAGTGTGCACAAAATGAAATTAGAGCCCCCCCATCCCAGTGATTCAGTGGAGGGTGATACAGGTTACCTGTTATGGGATGTCAGTTTTGGTGCTGTTAGGATGCGCACATGTTGGATGGGCGGAAAAATGCTGAAAAAAAAGTCTTTCTTTTTAAACCCACGTAAAAGGTACCTAAAAAAAACTGCCTTCCTTTCTAACATCTGCTCCCACACACAGACAGGATTGAGGTCGATGTCAGTTTGTGGTCTAATAAAGCTTTGCCACAAGAGTTGGTACGTATTGGAAGCAATAAGAGCGATTTTTCACCTACGCATCATCTCTCTTTCACACACACACCTGGGCTGTTGGCGACAGGAAACTTCTCTTTAACTGTCATTTTGAGCTTTGATTGTTTTGCAAAAGGACCTCTCAAATTCAAAACACCTCTCTTTAAGCGAATAAATAAATCTTAAATATTATATACATATTAAATGAATCTTGAAAGAGAAACACGATTGCTTAGCTAACACATTGTGTGCATTCCCACTGTACATATCGTATTTGTGCATTATTTTGAAAGTAAAAAAACCTTAGTAGTCAAGGGGTGTTATAGTTCACCATAAAATCAACAGAGAAATAGAGTATATAATCAAATTTTATATATATTAATCACAGCAGTTAGCAACAGTGTTGGGGGTAACGCATTACAAGTAACACAAGTTATGTAATCAGATTACTTTTTCTAGTAACTATTTAAGTAACACATTACTGTTCAATTTACAACAAAATATCGGAGTTACTTTTTCAAATAAGTAACACAAGTTACTTTGTTTTCCCATTTATTCATTGACACCTGTTCTGTCTCCATGTTGAGAGAAATTGGGAGTGATGTACAGAGGCTGAGACACTTACTTCAGCCTGAACCTTATTAATGTCACTTTTGGTGTGGAAGGCCCAGTTGGCAACATGTAACACAAAAGTAACGTACTGCATTACTTTCCATAAGTAACTAAGTGATGCAATAGTTACTTTTTTATGGAATAAAACAATATGTGACCCTGACCCACAAAACCAATCATAAGGGTCATCAAGGTTGATTTATACATGTATATAAATAAGCTTTCCATTGATGTATGGTTTATTAGGATATGACAATATTTGGCCGAGATACAACTATTTGAAAAAATCTGGAATCTGAGGGTGCAAAAAAAAAAAAATCTAAATACTGAGAAATTTGCCTTTAAAGTTGTCCAAATGAATTCTCAGTAATGCATATTACTAAACGAAATTAGGTTTTGATATATTTACGGTAGAAAAATGTACAAAATGCTTTCATGGAATATGATCTTTACATAATATTCTAATGATTTTTGGCATAATTTTGACCCATTCATTTTTTTTTTTTTTTTTGGCCTTTGCTAAAATATACCCTAGTGACTTAAGGCTGGTTTTGTGGCACAGAGTCACATATTGCAATGCATTATTTTTTTTAATCAACTTTCCCCAATGTTGGTTCGCAAACAGCAGCTATTCATAAATCCAATTAATTCTTGATGGACAAAATAAAGTCCCACCTTGCAATTTTCTTCTTTTGAGAAACCATTAAAAAAATTCCCTTTTACATCCAGCTACAAAACACCTGCATTTCTTACAAGACATTGTTGTTACTACAGCAGCTTGAGCGTGAAGAAAATGGACGACAGCGTACAACTGGCTGAGGGCAGAAATATGCTAATAAAGGACAGCCAGTCAGCGGTGGTGGGCGGGCCTGAGCATTATGATGCTCATAAAATCTAAATGTCTTTATAATTGAGACGGTGTAGGTTATTTTGAAGATCAAAAAAGTGAGTGGATGTGAATGGATTTTTATCATTGTAGGGTTTATAGACATTTATATGCAAACACCATGTAAAAGTTAATTTTGCATACAATTTTATCCCATTTAAGCATCATTTTCGTGTGCTTGCATAGAGTATGTTTTGGGCTTAAGAGAGTGAATAGAAAATAAAATGGCCATTATGGAGATATTAGATGACATGCAGATTATGAGGTTACACGTTTCTTTGCCACAGTAGTGTAATGTCTCAGGCTTCTGTCAATGAGCACGCTAATATCAAGAACACCTATTTTACGGTCCGCTTTCATCAATTTCCATATAGACCTAATGAAGAGTCTCTCTCTCTCTCTCTGTCGGTCTTATTTTCATCATTCCGCTGTGCTACACATTGACTGCCTTCTCCTTTCAAAGAAAAGTGCTCAAAGCTAAAGAACGGAGAAAGGTTAAACGTTGATTACTTAATTCTGCCTTTCATGTTCTCATCACTTTTTGGAGCGGAATTTCCCTCAAAAAGAAAGAATGATAGAAAAAAAAGGTGTGATGACACATTCCATCACAGGAAGTGGTGTGCAATAGCTCTCTTTTAACTCTTAAATTTAATATTCACACCCAAAACAGTCCACATGAACATGGATTGAATGGTAATCTTTGACATGGCATCCCTAAATTGATTCAGATTTTGCTGTATGGCTCATTAGAAAAAATGTTTGGTTTGTCATTAATATAAAAAATGACTTTAACATGCAATAACGGAGAGACTTTGCTTTACTTTGAAACGGATTTACATTTTTTTTAAAGGCATCAACAAAAATTCGGTAACTTTAGATTTACTTTTCCTATCTTCTTGTTAACATAAATATACTGCATGTATACAGCATCTCTAATTATGTTTCTAAAAAATTTTCTATTTAAGAATAGAATAGTAGTAATGCTTCAACCATATTACCATTATAACTGTCTCTAAGTCAAGGACTACCTAAAATTGTCAAGATGATATTAGAAAGTGAGCGGTTATTGAAATATACAGTATTACATTTTCTTTCACCTCATAGTGTCATGACCTTAAGCACAAGACTAGTTATATTCAAATGATCAGTGTTTAAAATCATATCATTGTTTCAAAATAGAAAAGGCACCCAATTCATAGTATCATATAGAAACTGGTGGACATCGGAGCTCTCAGAACGGTCTTTAAAAGTGCAGCCAGGTCGAAATGTGATATTTGAGCTTATCTAAAGACTGCAGAGATAGAGCATGCATCGAGAGCACTGTAACCAGTATTTATCTGCAACAAATACATCTACTGTTCGAGATCTTCTAGTGTCACAAAACAAATATGCACAATCGGAGAGAGAGAGAGAGCGTGAGAGAGAGAGCGAGAGCGTGAGAGAGAGCGAGAGAGAGACTGAGAAATCTTTGGATGAACAGAATGATGGGAGAAAAGTGTCTCCCTCAACATTCTCCTCCATCCCAAACCCAAATAATCCACTAATCCTATTTCTAATCAGTATTAGAGGACTCTCTCTGCATCATACACCCACATACACATACACCAGTGCTATTCAGCACTTCAGTAAACTCTGCTGGGATATACTGTGGATTTCATGTTTTCCTCTCCACTCCCTTCCATGAAACCTATTTGATTTTAAACTCTTTCAGGATCACTCGAGGTTTGTTGATGTATGTGTGTATTTGTCTAGGCTGATAGTCCTTGACAGTACAGCTGATAGTCACACATTTACATGCATAAACTCGTTCACAAGTACATGCACTCGGTTCAAAACTTATTTTTAAGTTTAACTTTTGAATATGGATGAATTATGGTATAATTTCAGGTAATAAACAGGTAAATCTGGTATAAGAGAAGATCATCCCCATATAGACTCCCAAACAAAAACGCAAATCTATATTTTATCAAATGTTCTGTAAGATTTAGGCCTGAAACCTGATACTTTATGTAAGTTTGTTAATACAGACGCTTCTACGTACGCAAGCTTGAATTAATATATTGTTGCACTGCGAAGTGTAGAAGTGTAAAGGCTAGTTAGCGGTCTATGTAGGCTAACAGATATAAGCCTTTGCTTAAAACACTCTAGGTTATATTTTATTTAATTATAAACTAAATGTGGATATTATAACTCATTTGGTCTTGGAAGAATCTGATGAGAATTCTTTGGATTCATATTGAGATCTGACCTTTTTATTTATCGCAGACTTTCCAGACTTAGCATCATTTGAGACAATGATGTGATGTATTTTGAAGCGTTTTTTTATTCAAAGGATCCCAAAATACAGTGCCTTTTAAGATATTCTATATATTCTCATGTACTATAACAACTAATTTACTCTGTGTGAGAAAATATGGTAAAACTTTAGTATAGGGACCAATTCTCACTATTAACTAGTTGCTCATTTGCATGCCTAATATTAACATATCGGCTGTTTATTAGTACTTCTAAAACACGTATTCTGCATCCCTAATCCTACCCCATATCCAGATTTAACAACTATCTTACTAACTATTAATAAGCAGCAAATTAGGAGTTTGAGGCAAAAGTCATAGTTAATGGTTTGTTAATAACGAGAATTGGACCTTAAAATAAAGTGACCGAAAATATTACTGTATGTGTAATTTACCCTAACTACCTAGATTTCTATCTTACATAATTGCTAAACATATTTATCTTCGAATAGGCATTTTTAACACAGTTTTTATATATTTAAGTGCTTTTCTCTCTGTTAAAATAGTACTGTCAATAGAATACACATTGAGTGTGATGATTTCTGATCATTCTGAAGGCAGAATGAAATGTAATATCAGCAAATTTGATAAGTGAAAGTAAAAAGTAATCTTAACTGGGACCTAAAGATTGAGGTCCCCTGGTGGTCCCTGTATCCAAAGTTTGAAAACCCCTTGTAACTCTGTGTTGCCACAAAGGGCATTAGCGGATATTAGCATTGAAAATTTTCTATGGTAAGTTTGTTAAAGTAAACTACATTTATCACAGCAACAATTTATTAGTAAAACAAGACACATATTTTGCACAACATTGTGTGTTTATAATGCGCAGACAAGCATTTTTGTTGGTTTTTGTGTACTGATGTAGAATATTAGTAATGTAAATGACTGCATTAAAGGCATAGTTTTTTTTTTTTTTTTTTTACCCCAAACCTTACACGCAAATGTTGAAATTCTGGCATGTTCACAGGAGAACTCAAAGGTGGGTGAGACAGTAAAGTGTTGTCACAAAGATCCTGAGATGATATATGTGTGTTAAACCATACGTTACCACAACATTTAGGCAGTAAAGTACCAGTGAAGCAATATATGACATTTATGAAGTGATAGAAAATGTGCTTTGGCACACACACACACTGTCCCTAGGAGAACGGCAGTCCTGAGTTTTTGTGGCCACATTCTGTGTCATATACTATCTATCAACACCATCGATGGCGACTTCTGTAAAGGTTCAAACATGAGAGCGAAAGTTCATGCAACAGTGTAAAGTCCTTTTCTGTAGACTTCTGGGGATTTCAGTTTGGACTAGCTTTTCCGAAACCTAGTTAGTTGAGTTACTGCAGTGGAAGGCACCTAGTGAAATTATTTACAGAAATGTTGCACTATACACAAATAGTCCTCCTCATGTGCACATACAAAGATTCACCACACAACTGAATCCAGTGGAGTTTGGTGTTAGAATGTTACTAAGCTTATTACAGCAGGACACATAATACGGAGTCAAATAGTTTATTTTACATATGATTGAACTAATGTTTTTTTTTTTTTTTTTTCTCAGCTTACATTGCATTCTGTATGAAAGGGGATCATACACATCTCATATTTATGAGCTAAAAAGTTGTTCATAGTTTCACTTCATAGTTTTTATTTCATAGATTCGCCTTCACAATTATTACTCGGATGTTAATTTAAAATGTTCGTCTCATACATACCATCTGCATTTCGACTTCGTCATAATACAACCATAAATACAATTTAGTATGTCAAAAATTCGACTTTCCATCTAATAAATATTTAATTAATTTTTTCGGTCATAATTGACTTGCCAAAGCATAATTTTCTTAAGAAATTGTCTTTCATAATTCTAAGTTTGCATCATTTTTGAAGGGTCATGCAGTTATTGAATTTGGTCAAATTGTTCTCCATACTAAATTATAAGGCTGTGAGACTCATGCAGTAAACATACAATGTGTGGTTTCTGCATTCATGCATGCTCTCTGAAAGGTGTGTTTTTGTTGGAGACGTACCTTCACCCCTCTAATTGAAGTTTGCCTTTTGAAATAATTAAGATAAGGAGCGCGGACTAAATAATTGCTATTACGGTGAAGTAATTAAGTTACGCGTGTCTCCTCCCCCATTTTTTTCTTCCAAACAAAACACTGCAGCCAGCACACACACACAAACCTTTTTAAAATGCACGCTATTTGTGTTTTTAACCCTGAATGAAGTTCACACACACGCGCACACACACACTCATAATGACAGGAAAGAGTTGTTGGTTAGGAAAGGCCTGAGGGCACCAGCGACCTGGTTAGAAAAGCAGAGGATCACTATAACCGTATTTATTAAAACAAATTACAACCTTGGCCAGGTCTCTAATATATATATATATATATATATATATATATATATATATATATATATATATATATTATTGCATGTGTATGTGCACGTGTTCTTTTTAAACCTGACAATCCAGGAATAGAGGAGCAGAATATTTTTTTTATTAAGGGTATGGGTTAATTTGTAGTCATTGTATTTATATTTATTAAAGCATTGAAAAATCCATTATTTTTCTTTTTTAAATTTAATTGTTTTGTATGTATGGTTTTTCAAAACTTTTTTTTTTCCTGCAAAACAAATGCGTTCACACGTCCCCTGGTAAACGTGCATGTGTGTGTGCGCGCGCGCTTGTGTTTGTGTGCCCATATTACAGCAGGAAGCAGCTGTGTCGCCGGCCTCTACTCCTGAGTACAGCGAACAATTCTCCCACACTTGTGAAGCTGATCTTTGGTGCCTGCAACATGGTCCTGTCTGTGTCAAAACATACTGCTCTACATTTTTACATCTTGTAAAGAAAATGTGCAAATGCCACAGAACACACAACTGAACAATTGACTAATCTACTGTCGACTCTGAACCCTGAATCATAAATATATTAATAAGACGAAGGCATGCAGACACTTGTAAGTCGAATTGCTATGCAGTATATTTGTGTGTGTGTGTTTTGTTGGCTGGTTTACATGTAATTTCACTTGAAAAAGTGTTTTAAGAAAATTGCACAACAGAGCAGGTGTCACTAACAGTTTCTGAGAAGGCAGTTTGTGTGGGTCTGTGTCTGTCTGTCTGTGTATGTGTGTGTGAATGTGTGTGTGTGTGTGTAGGGGATGTGGTGAAGTGTTTGAGTTGTAGGTGAAGTTAATAAAGGACTGTGTAAAGGTTTCTTCCTCTCGTGGTTTAACCCCTACTAGCACCAAATGTGTATGTGTGTAGATACATATCAGAAACTAAAGAATTAAGAAACGTATATTTTTATTCAGCAAAATGCTTTGCATTGCTAAAAGTGAAGAAATATATAGTCTTAGAAAATATAACGTCATTCTTTTTTCAACAATTCGCAAATCAGCATCAGTGCAGCATATTTCTGAAGAATCGTGTGACACTGAAGACAGGAGTAACGGCTGCTGAATATTCAGCTTTGCCATCAAAGGAATAAGTAACATTTTAAAGTGTATTCAAATAGGAAACTATTATTATTATTACATATATATTTAAACATTGCGGTAATGTTCACAATATAACTGATTTTGCTGTATTTTTGATCAAATAAATTCAGTCTCAACGACCATCAAATATTACTTTCAATACATTAATATAGTGGACATTTCATGTACAAATGTAATTTTTCTCTGAACTATATCATGGGCTCTTTCAGAGGAACTTATTATTTCCTGGAAAACAAATTATTCTTGTAAACAGGGTTGTCTTTGGTCTGAGTATATCAGTGAACATCAACAGTTGTGCTAAACCACTAGCAGCAGAGTTAGTTTTTTCTTCAAATGTGCTGAAGAACAGGCTGACCATCTCTGAATGCCTGAAACGTACGGCACTGTTACAAGAACTAGCCTACTTCAATACTCAATATCACTATCAAACAACAGCAAGCATATAAACACACATCTCACTTCCAGTAGTTTGAAATGTTGATTTAGGTCTTAGGCCAACATTAAAAGTTTAGTTTGGCCAACACAAAGTTATTTGCTATTATTAAGCTATTATTACATATTATTGAGCTGACAATGAGAAATTGTTATAGGGTTCTCATTTGGCTGTGCATCTTATTGCCCTAACTTTTAAAGCTGAAAACAAAACAATTAAAGAATTATATTTGGCATTGATTATAATACAGTCGTGTGATTCCATGGTTTTCTATTAGAATTCATACAAATTTGGAAAATAAAACCTCAGATCTACAACAACGCATGACATATCACCCAGTGTCATTGTTTACCAAAAACTAAGCCAAAATGGAAAAGCCATGGACAACAATCTAAGGACACCCCTTACTGTTAATGGAGGGTGAGTAATGGTCAGGCACTGCTAATCAAATACATTTAATCAGCCAATGGTGAGCACCTCTATAAAAGCGGAAATCTTAGCAGTTTGCTGGTCTGGAGGCTTCAGATGTGACAATGCCAAAGAGAAAAGAAATCAACAATGATCGTAGAGAAGCAAATGTTGCAGTCATTATCATTTCCAAAGAATTCGAAGTCCGTCATTTTGGAAGACATTCAAATCAATCTTCCCAGGAGTGGATGTCCCAGGAAATTCCCCCATGAAGACCATATGATACTCTGAAATACTGCAGACAACCCAAGAACTACACCGCAGACTCTACAGGCCTCAGTTAACATATTAAATAATAACATTTGGGATAGTACATTTAGAAAACACCAAAACACAAGTATGGCATTTTTTGGAAGGGTTGCAAGAAGAAAGCCGCTTCTCTAAAAAGAACATGGCAGGATAGCTTAGGTTTTCAAAGCTGCATCTGAAACAAAACATAAGACATCTTAGAATAATTTCCTTTGAACAGACAAGACCAAAATGGAGATGTTTGGCCATAATGCAGAGTGCCACATTTGCTGAAAGCCAAAAGAGCATATCAGCACAAACAGCTCATAGAAAAAGTCAAGACTGCTGGTGGAGGGGTGATGGTTTTGGGGTTGTTTTATAGCCACAGGACCTGGGCACCTCACAGTCATTGAGTTGACCATGAACCATGAAAACCTCATTTACTGGAGCAACGTTGTAAAGAAGAGTGGGACAAAATTCCTCAAGAATGATGAAAATGATTACTTTTTGCCTATTGCTGCTAAAAGTGGATCTACAAGCAATTGAATCTTAGGGTGTCCTTTAGTTTGTCACCCATGGCTTTTCCATATTGGCTTAATTTTTGCAAAATAATAACATGGTGTGACATGTCACGTGTTGTTGTTCATCTGAGGTTTTATTTTCTAGATTTTAAGACCGGTCCTGAACCGTAATTGAAATGCAAGTAGTAATTATGAACAGTGATGGTACAGTTTAGTTTGTATGCATTTTTCTATACTAGAAAAATATATATTTTCCAGAAAACGCTTGTATAGCCATATGAGCTGAATGGCTTGCACAGCAAAATTATATTTCTCACCATTTTTCCATGGCAGAATGGACCAATCTTAGTGATTTACCAGTCACTTGAATGCACATCATAATATGATATGCTTTTTAACTTGTAGGAACTATCTTTGAAGACTTGAATGCAGCATTAGCAGACTTATTATATTTCCTAATACAAATATTCCAAATGATCTGTATTGTGTAATGTGTTTTCTTGATAGCTATGTCCATGCTATTGACAGTGGATATAATAAAGAGGCAGCAGAGAGCTTCAGTTTCTTTTCCCAATCCCGCCGGCTAGATTTTGACCTGAGGAAAGACAGAAAGTGAGACACAATGAGAAATATGAACCATACTCTACATTACATGCGTAGGCCAATCAATACACAATAAAAATATCGCTCTAATTGAAAAGGTCAAGATTCCTCGTGACCCTCAAGATTGCTAGCGCCGACTTTCTTAACATCAATGAAACGGATACGCCTGTGATAGAAGTATTCCTTCCTTTTAGCTCGTATTTACAATGAAGGGCTGTCAGTTCATCACATTTATTAACTGAATTTCAATTTATCTTCTAGTAAAAGGACATAATATCTCCTTACAATGAGGGGATCTTTCACTATATGTAGATAAGTCAGTACCTTTTTATTATGAATTTTTTGATTGTGCATAGCTGACTGTGTTAATAACACAATAATAGCATGCTAATTGCATGTTAATAGTAGATTGCTAAATGCATGTTCAAATTGCATTTTAAAAATGTATTAATGTATTTATTCTGAATGGACTGTTTTTGTTTGTTTCCCAAGCCATCTAAGTTTCATCATTTTTAATGACTTCCAAAAGTCCAAAAAGAAATAAATTCCTCCAATAGAGATTAGAATTGTCAGTACTTCTATTGCTCATACTCAAGCGTTTTTTTTTTTTTTTTTCTCACTTGTTCCACACTATGAACATTAATTATTTTGCAAAACATGTGCCTTGTTTATGAAGGGTGCTTTTACTTTTCTAAGTATTCGGAAGTAATGTTTTTTACTTGGATGAAGAAATCCAAACCAGATTCATTGGAAAAATGTGTCTGTTGCAACATTTCTGCAAAATGCAATTTTATGTTGCTTCCTGCACTTTCAAAGTGAAATATTGTGTATTTTCTGAAACTTTTATTACTATTATTATTATAATAATTATTATTATTATTATTACTTTGTTTGATGTACTTATCAAGACAGCTTGAAAATGTCCAGTGGAAAAATGGAAATTGTCTGTCTGGCACAAAAAGGTTAACGCTAATGCTAATATATATATATATATATATATATATATATATATATATATAATATGATTTTTCCATGCCTTTTTAAATGGCACTTGCTAAACACAAACAGAATGACAATATGTTCAATATGTGTTGCTGTGTTTGTGAGTACTGATTTTTGAAAGGATGCCGAACGTTCGGCCAGAGGCGATGCTGGTGATTGAAGCATATGGCTTATGTCGACAATAGCTTTGTGGTTTGTTTTAGCATTAAAGGATTTTGCAGAATTACAGGAGTGATTTAGAGGTTTTTTACACCTCGGAATTTGTTAATCGAAGGCTTGCAGCCAGTTGCTTCAGATTGGAGCTCAACATGGGTTAAGATACAGTGTAGCCAGTTAATAGTGTATAAAGATGTTACGGTAACCAGTCTGCTCATGTCAAGATGTACAGCCACTTGCCAAGGCAAGCATCACTGATACTATTGCTCAAACTACTTTGAACAAGCTATGCTACTTTTGTGTGTAACCTGTCACACAGTGTTTGTGGTATGGTAATGAATGATACCTTAGATCATGCAGCTTGTTTAAGGCCATTAGTGTTTTTACTTCTATACGTGAACATACTTATGATGTTTGCTTGGCAAAATAAGTTGTCACCTGTATTAAATAGATTATAGCCAGGGTTTCACTTGAGGACGTGCATAACAATATCAACCGTGGAGTCAAATTGACAGCAAAGACATGAAAGAGTGAATGGGAACAGATTATGTCCGCAAAGAATTTCTCTTTTCTGTTTTTTTTTCTTCTCAGAATCCCTCTATTTCTTCTTTAAGGTGTGTGTTATTCTGATGAGTCCGCGCTCGTCTTAATTAGCTGGAGCGGAGGCTTATGAGAGGAAAGAGGCTGCAAATGCAATAACGTGGTTAGCTGAGCCGTAACTCGACACTGCCTTAAACTGTGGCGGAGATGTGGCTGGCTGCTGGCAGAGAAAAGGAGCATGGGAGCACAGTACCTTATCCGAAACCTCTTCCTCACTATTACCTCTCACCCACACATAATTGAGGACTGTGGAGGATAGTTTACTTTATTTTACTCCACACGTCTGGGGTGTATTCTCCTCCGCAGATAGATGAAATGAGGTGGAGAATGATTATTTTGTAGAAGACGAGGTGTTATTTCATATTAGGCAGTCTTAAGTGCTCGGGTAAATTTAATTTACTGTGTATGTCAGTGTTCTTACCTTTTCTGTAAGTGCTCATTTGTGTTATTTTACCTCGCAGTCTTGTTTTTTTTTTTTTTTTTCTACTTTAGACAGTTTTGCACCACGTTTCCGCCGGTCATGAGGGACACCATTTGGAGTTGCACAAAAAACGTCCGTCACGGATTGTCTTCCTCTCAAATTTGAATTAGTGCCCTGATTACACTGAGAGGGGTGAGTGGGACACAGATGGATTATGGACGGGATCTGTAACTGATGCCGCTGCCAGATTCAATTCAAAAAGACAAACAGTTAGCTGGCATTTCTTGTTTTCACACACCCATGCTTGTAATAATCATGTTTGTGTCGCCCAGAGTAAATGTGTGCTCTTTTTACAGAAGGATCATCTTACAGATCAAAAATCATATATATATACGCTAATGCTAATATATATTAGCATTAGCGTCAACCTTTTTGTGCCACTCACCAGACAATTTCCATTTTTCCACTGGACATTTTCAAGCTGTCTTGATAAGTACATCAAACAAAGTAATAATAATAATAATAATAATAATAATAAAAGTTTCAGAAAATACACAATATTTCACTTTGAAAGTGCAGGAAGCAACATAAAATTGCATTTTGCAGAAATGTTGCAACACACATTTTTTCCAATGAATCTGGTTTGGATTTCTTCATCCAAGTAAAAAACATTTCTTCCGATTACTTAGAAAAGTAAAAGCACCTTTCATGAACAAGGCACATGTTTTGCAAAATAATTAATGTTCATAATGTGGGACAAGTGACAAAACAAAAAAAAGCTTGAGTATGAGCAATAGAAGTAGTAACAATTCTAAATTTAATCTCAAATGTATAATACATTCATGCTGAGGCGTCATTAGACTTCAACAACATTGTCTTCTGTTTTTGTAGCTGTTAACAAATTATCCATATTAGTAACTTGTATCCAGGATGACTGTTTGCCTACACAGTGGCCTGAGGGAGTTATTTGTTATACTAACTTTGATGCCAGCAACTGTTCCTGCGAACGATACTTCTGCATCAAAGTCAAGCGTCTTACCAGTTTGTTTGTTTACTGTCTGACTCTCATAAATTTTAAGATGAAGACCAACAGTGTCTGTGCCAAGTGCAACAAGACTATAATTTTGTTGGTGCCGATGCAAATGGGAAGTGACGATTCCGTATAAATTCTCCAAACAACAAAATGTCAGTGTTATGAGAGCGAAAACACACAAGGTATAAGCCAAGATTTTCCATTAGTCATCTGGTTTGACTAGTTTATTATTAGTGAGGCTGGTTTAAAACAAGTCGGTTTTAAGTTTCAATACTTTAAGTTTCATACACAGTATGCAAAGAATTCTGAAATTTCATTTTTTATTTACTTTAAGCCAAACCATCTTAAATTACATTCAAGCCATGCATTTTATACGTTTATTTATTCACTGGGAATTAAAACTATGAACTAGTTGTTGCTAGAATTATGTGTTAAGAAATTAAGAACTGCGCTTGACTGAGATTTTCCCAAAACAGTATAATTGCACAAGACTAGGTGTTCAGAAGGCTCAACAATTGATCAGTTTAATTAGCTATTTTCACAGTATAAATGGTCATTAAGGAAAAGTGTGAATATTTGCACCACATCTGTTCGATATTGTGATAGGTAGCCTTAAAAGATGCAGCAGTTTACCACGGTTGCAGCTTTTTAGTGAAACCTAAGCAGAATTTTAATGGCTTTCTGCCATCCCATAATTTCAGCGATAAGAGCTGGAAAGGACCAGAGGCCAGTATGGCGTATAAATCTGTCTCATAGCAACAGACTGTATGTCTAAGAAAAACAGAGAGCAAGAGATAGCAAAAAAGTGTGTGTAGATTCATTAGAGGCATTTAAATTAGTCGCATTTAAATCGCCTCCCAGACTCCCCTGGTGGATTGTTGCCCTTTGAATAACAATAAGATAAACCTTGATGTCTCCTCCCAAATGTACGGCATCCTTCTTAGACGTCCTGGCTCTGTCAATCAGTTCATATCTTCCTTTTTACTGTCATTACCCTTCCGATACTAATAATGTTAGAAACAAACAGTGGCCAGATAAGGAGCTTTTTTAAACAGGATGCATTATTTAGCACCAAGCGCTAATGGTCCTGATCAGCGTGGTACAATTGAATAACATCAGCTGATAAGGAGCGTTCCCTCTCTAGATCGGCCTCTGAAACCATAGATAGCACGAAGGAACGAAAGGTTTATCGGGTTGGTGGTGCGTAAGAGAGACGGTCCCATACAATGTTAGCATTAGAAATTCAGATCACCGCTAGCATAAGATGGGGTAAGACTGTTCTAGAGGAAGAAGAAAAATCAATGGGGAGGTGGTCAGTATTAATCTAACATCAATAAAGGCAGTATCTTTTACTTTTCATGGTAATTGCCCCAGTGATCTCCTAAAGTGGCTCTCAAGAGCTTTAAGGGCCAACTGATAGCATCTTATCGGCCCCTCAGATGGCCTCAAGAGGGACAGGGGTCCCGGGCATGTGCGTGTAAGAAAGAGTGTGTGTATACAAGTGGCGACTGGTGCTGTTCGATAGAGGAGAAGCATAGATGTCACTGTGTGTATGTGTATGTATGTATGTATGTATCTATGTATCTATGTATGTATGTGTTCTTCCTATGTTATTAATAGAAATGACAAAAAAAAAAAAAAAAAAACACCCTATGGCCTCTTAAACATATTTATGTAGATTGAAGCTGATAAAGCATTTTATTGATCTATTATGACAATATAAAGCTGTATCATTTTTTATACCATTATTTGTTAAAATATAAAAATAAATGTCAAATATATTTTCATAAAATTTGAATTCATATAATTTAGAAATATATAAAATAACTATAAATTGAATTATATTATGTACATTATACTTTATATTCACACACACACACACACACACACACACACACACACACACACACACATATATATATATATATATATATATATATGTATATGTATATATATATATATATATATATATATATATATATATATATATATATATATATATATGTATGTATATATATATATATATATGTATATATATGTGTATGTATATATATATATATATATATATATATATATGTATATATATGTGTATGTATATAAATATATATATATATATATATATATATATATATATATATATATATATATATATATATATATATATATATATATAATATGATATTACAGATATTTTTATCTATTTGAAACGTGTATATATTATATATATATATTTTATACATTATAAAATACGGTAATGGACCAGGCATGATAGGTTATACGTATATATATATATATATATATATATATATATATATATATATATATATATATATATATATATATATATATATATATATATATATAAAATAATCGTTTAACCATTGATAACTACAAATGTTTATATACTTATTTTTATATCATTTTTTAAAATAATTTTGTATTATGTATCATATATATAATCTGAAAAAAAGAGAGAAAAAGAGACTTGATAAATTTGATATTATTGAGATTTGATAAACATGTTAACGTGTAATGGGATTTGTGAGGAAATGGACAGCTAATCTTTATCTATTTATCTTTCAACACTAGTTGTCTTTCTTGCATCATTTCGGTCCATTTTTAGACCCAGGGCTTGACAGTACACGCTATTTAAAGGTGGAAGTTATGTCAGCTATGACCAAATATGAGAATGAGACCATCTCAGTACACCACTCTTGGCAATTTTCAATCCATTCAGATGAACGCGTAAGAGTGTGTGGGTGTGTGTGTGTTGCAGAAAGGCATCACCACAATTCATCGCTCTGAGCACATTTGCAAGTTTTAACAGTGACTAGTCCAAAAGACATTTCTCCCATGCTCAGACTTTCATTTTCCAGTGAACAGGGCTCTATTTTCCTTCTCTTTCTTATTCGCTCTCTCTCTCTGCCCCTCTCTCTGCTTCCTCCCAATAATTCAATCCAATCCAGGGCATGACCAGTGACTCTTATAGTAGCACTCAATGTATTGAACTCTACATAAAAAATAAAATAAATAAAATACCCTAGAAATACATCTTGCATACCCTTTCAGTACATTCTGGTCACATTCAAGTCACACCAGAATGACTATTTATGAGATGAGTGCACATGAATGGCAACATAATGTCAATATTACTAGTAGGATTTTCTTTAAGCTAAGGCTTTATGAGTTGGGGTGTGACTTTTTCAGGAATAATGGTAGTTGCTAATTGTTGTTAAATATGTTGGGCTGTAGTTGTGAAGGTTGAATTTGTACAGGAGTAAAGGGAAAGCTCCGATTTTACTTGATGACTGCAGTTTCCTAAAGCAGAAGAGTGTAATTTCAAACAGACACATGCCATTGGTTGTTGGTTGCTATGATGGACTGTTCAGTATACTTAAACAAATAAAGTGATGTTTTGATGTAATTATTTTAATGACTCTTACTGATTGCCTCCTAAATATTTAGTTTTTAAAGGGCATTTTTAACTTTTTACTGCCATTATAAACCACTAGTTTAGTTAACATATTAGCGTGTCTCATAAACCTTAAGTACAGTAATTATTTGTAGTTTATTTTGAGTAGCAGTGATTCGTAGCCAGATGTTCTTTCAGTTACTGTTCAGACTGATTCAGAAGAGTTTGTTGGTGACTCACTGATTCCGCAAACTTCTTTTGACTGACTGGTAGAAGTCATTTGTTTAGAAGTCTGTCTACATCATTCAAAGTTGACATCAGAGAAGCTGTTAACCGAACCGGACATACTGAAAACAATTAGTTGCATTCGAAAGAAGATAAAATAAGTTGTCAGTTTTCAACGTAGTATGCATTTTGTGTATTTTAGTAAAGAATATTAGTAGAAAACAACTCTTTTTAGACTAAACTGGTTCCCATCATTCGCTTGGTAGCACAGGTAAAGCATCTTCATGACAAGTTGCAAACATAAAAGCTTCGACTTGAAGATATCATGACGGAAATGTTACTGTCGCATAGTAAAAATGTAAATGACCCTTCGCAGCGATTTTGACTGACAGGTGATCTGACTAATAATACCGCTGAATCTACCAGACAGGAGAATAGATTAACTTTTGGTAGACTTGTACTTGAAAAAGTATGTGTATTCGCTTCTTTCTGCAGTTGAAACAAATTCTAGACAGCTTCTAATGTTCATTCATGTTTATTTCATGCTATAGCTAGTAAAGTGAAAGTGACGTGACATTCAGCCAAGTATGGTGACCCATACTCAGAATTTGTGCTCTGCATTTAACCCATCCGAAGTGCACACACACAGAGCAGTGTACACACACACACACTGTGAACACACACCCGGAGCAGTGGGCAGCCATTTATGCTGCGGCGCCCGGGGAGCAGTTGGGGGTTTGATGCCTTGCTCAAGGGCACCTAAGTCGTAGTATTGAAGGTGGAGAGAGAACTCTACATGCACTCCCCCCACCCACAATTCCTGCCGGCCCGGGACTCGAACTCACAACCTTTCAATTGGGAATCCGACTCTCTAACCATTAGGCCACGACTTCCCCATGGAGAGGGGAAAGACGAAAAGATGTTCGGTTCACATTGAACTGAGAAACTACAGTGATCTGTCACGACATATTAAAGAACCACAAAATTGTATTTATAGTTTGAATTTCTTATAAAATTGCCAAATTTAAAACCTTAATACCAAAAAATAACCTGCTCTGTCTTGTCTGTTGGCACATTTTCAACAATTTTTTACTCGTATAGCATAGGGATTGTAGAGGTTGTTGGGGACAATAAATGCCATCACACTGAACAGGTAAAGTCATATATCAATCAATCACCTTTATATAGTGCTTTAAACAAAATACATTGCGTCAAAGCAGTGAACAACATTCAATTGGAAAACAGTGTGTCAATAATGCAAAATGATAGTTAAAGGCAGTTCATCATTGACTTCAGTTACGTCATCTCTGTTCAGTTTAAATAGTGTCTGTGCATTTATTTGCAATCAATTCAATGATATCGCTGTAGATGAAGTGACCCCAACTAAGCAAGCCAGAGGCGACAGCGGCAAGGAACCGAAACTCCATCGGTGACAGAATGGAGAAAAAAACCTTGGGAGAAACCAGGCTCAGTTGGGGGGCCAATTCTCCTCTGATCAGACGAAACCAGTAGTTCAATTCCAGGCTGCAGCAAAGTCAGATTGTGCAGAAGAATCATCTGTTTCCTGTGGTCTTGTCCTGGTGGTCCTCTGAGACAAGGTCTTTACAGGGGATCTGTATCTGGGGCTCTAGTTGTCCTGGTCTCCGCTGTCTTTCAGGGCAGTAGAGGTCCTTTCTAGGTGCTGATCCTCCATCTGGTCTGGATACGTACTGGATCCGGTCGACTGCAGTGACCCTCTGATCTGGTGGCCACGGTGACCTCGGAAAAAAGGGAAACAGACAAATATTAGCGTAGATCCCATTCTTCTAATGATGTAGAAAGTACGGTGTTATGTGAAGTGTTTCCGGTTCCGATTTACCGAATTAATGCAGCCTAAAAATCCTTTAACGGATTTGGATATTAAAAGCATATTAGTATGTTATGTGTATGCCAGGTTAAAGAGATGGGTCTTTAATCTAGATTTAAAATGCAAGAGGGTGTCTGCCTCCCGAACAATGTTAGGTAGGTTATTCCAGAGTTTAGGCGCCAAATAGGAAAAGGATCTGCCGCCCGCAGTTGATTTTGATATTCTAGGTATTATCAAATTGCCTGAGTTTTGAGAACGTAGCGGACATAGAGGAGTATAATGTAAAAGGAGCTCATTCAAATACTGAGGTGCTAAACCATTCAGGGCTTTATAAGTAATAAGCAATATTTTAAAATCTATACGATGTTTGATAGGGAGCCAGTGCAGTGTGGACAGGACCGGGCTAATATGGTCATACTTCCTGGTTCTAGTAAGAACTCTTGCTGCTGCATTTTGGACTAGCTGTAGTTTGTTTACCAAGCGTGCAGAACAACCACCCAATAAAGCATTACAATAGTCTAACCTTGAAGTCATAAATGCATGGATTAACATTTCTGCATTTGACATTGAGAGCATAGGCAGTAATTTAGATATATTTTTGAGATGGAAAAATGCAGTTTTAAAAAATGCTAGAAACGTGGCTTTCTAAGGAAAGATTGCGATCAAGCAGCACACATAGGTTCCTAACTGATGACGAAGAATTGACAGAGCAACCATCAAGTCTTAGTGTTCTAGATTATTACAAGCAGAGTTTTTAGGCCCTATAATTAACACCTCTGTTTTTTCGGAATTTAGCAGTAAGAAATTACTCGTCATCCAATTTTTTATATCGACTATGCATTCCATTAGTTTTTCAAATTGGTGTGTTTCACCGGGCTGCGAGGAAATATAGAGCTGAGTATCATCAGCATAACAGTGAAAGCTAACACCATGTTTCCTGATTGATATCTCCCAAGGGTAACATATAAAGCGTGAAGAGTAGCGGCCCTACTCAAACATCGTATAGATTTTAAAATATTGCTTATTACTTATAAAGCCCTGAATGGTTTAGCACCTCAGTATTTGAATGAGCTCCTTTTACATTATACTCCTCTACGTTTGCTACGTTCTCAAAACTCAGGCAATTTGATAATACCTAGAATATCAAAATCAACTGTGGGCGGCAGATTCTTTTCCTATTTGGCGCCTAAACTCTGGAATAACCTACCTAACATTGTTCGGGAGGCAGACACCCTCAGTCTCAGTACTATGATACGTTCTAAATCCTGACTGGAAATCCTCACATATACCATTTTTCTCTAAGAAGGAATATAATTGTGAGGATACCACCTTTTCTAGTATCTTGGACAGAAAAGGGAGATTCGAGATTGGTCTATAATTAACAAGTTCTTTGGGGTCAAGTTGTGTTTTTTTTTTATGAGAGGCTTAATAACAGCCAGTTTGAAGGTTTTGGGGACATATCCTAATGACAATGAGGAATTAATAATAGTCAGAAGAGGACCTATGACTTCTGGAAGCACCTCTTTTAGGAGCTTAGATGGTATAGGGTCTAACATACATGTTGTTGGTTTAGATGATTTAACAAGTTTATACAATTCTTCCTCTCCTATAGTAGAGAATGATTGGAACTGTTCCTCAGGGGGTCTATAGTGCACTGTCTGATGTGATACTGTAACTGACGGCTGAATTGTTGCAATTTTATCTCTAATAGTATCGATTTTGGAAGTAAAGTAGTTCATAAAGTCATTACTGTTGTGGTGTTGGGAAATGTCAGCACTTGTTGAGGCTTTATTTTTCGTTAATTTAGCCACTGTATTGAATAAATACCTGGGGTTATGTTTGTTTTCTTCTAAAAGAGAAGAAAAGTAATCAGATCTAGCAGTTGTTAATGCTTTTCTATAGGATATGCTACTTTCCCGCCAAGCATATACTGAGTAATATGGATTTTTTTTTTTTTTTTTTTTTTACATATGTGGTATTTGAATCATCCCCCCTATCAGATTGATTTACAAAGCCCCTTGATGTGGCCATGCCCCCTCAATGATGTGTGATCTAAGTGGATCACAATTTGCAATGAGCAAAATAAGGTGAAGGGCTGATGCCAGGGGGTTGGGTGCCATGAATGGCAGGCACTAGGTACTCATCTGTGCCAGGCTTTGGCACCCTGCCCTATGAGAAGATCTGTAGACACACACACACACATACACACAGAACATGTTTTACCTGTCTGGCTGTTTGAGGAAGCTTCACTCACATTTAAGGCTGTAATACAGCTGGCAGAAGTACAGTATGTGCTAAGAGTGTTGGTGTGTGTGAGAGAGAGAGTTTCCAGATAAATTGTGTATTCAATGAATATACTTATTTTATTATGTGACATTTTGGCTAAATTTTGTCTATTTATAATGTGTGCACCATATGCAGAAGCATAGACATTAGTTGCAGTTTTAATAGATATATTATTGACAATATTTTCTTAAATAATCCTGTTCTCATTGTGCAGGATTTATCAGTGCAAATTCAAAAAACAAAACAAAAAAAAACCTTAGAAATTATATCAGCCACTGATGTAACGTAGATGTCTTGTGTGAGGGTAGGTTTAGGTTAACGGGAGAGAAAACAGTTTGTACAGTATAAAAACCATTATACACAGCTGCCCATGAACCACATATACAAGTCAGTGTGTGTGCATAGTTTGTGTATACGGTGTATACATTATCCTAGTCAGGTCTGCCAACTTTTTCACAATCCAAGTAATTCCAATGGATATAATAAGAGTCTCTTAAAAAAAAATCTAGATCACCTAATGTGTATTTTCTTTCCTCTGGCCTTTTTTCTCTCACTCTCTCACTTGTACACTGTGATGAGAGTATTTCGCCTGTGAGTTAATTTAGCAGAATACTATTGAATTTCATCAGAATGGCTGCGCTTTATCTAATGAAAACGTTTGGAAAATCTCTCTGACCATATAAAGTCTTCAGGATTATCCAACATCTATACAAATAAAGCCGTTCATCGCATTAAAGCAAGAAACTGTTATAAATAGACTCTAATATCAATGTAGTTTTCAATGGGACACAAAACTGTTCATTGCTAGATTGCATTTCCCTTCTTTAATAAAGTACCGTCCATAGTGTACACTATTGCCATCAGAGATGGACACAAATACATTACAAAGTATTTTGTTGCAATTTACAGATACTTGCTCATTAAATGTATTTAAAATTTTCTAATACAAAATACCGGAGTGTGAAAATGTATTTTATTAAAATACAAGTAATTTGTTTTTGAAAATACAAAAATATGCAAAATATTTGCAAGCAATCATTTGAATTTAAAGACAAGTGCCATTACAATTAGCAATACTAGTTAGATACACACGCGAAAGAAAGATAAATGCTTTCACATAAAAATTTGTCTACCAGCTCTCATTTTTAAAGTTCCGTTTCATGCTGTTCACACATTGCAAAATAGTATATATTTTGGTACATACTTAGCCAGTTTGCCACTGAAACAGCTTTTTCATACTTTTTTCCTTCTCATATTCATATACATATTCAAAGTCCAGAACAGTAGGAAAGACATTTATAGAGTTCTCCTTTTGATTCCAGTGGTTTGACTTCAATTTTATTAAGCATAAAATGACATAATTTACAACTTCATTTATGAAAATACTGATCTGCATTATGCATTCATGAGAGCATCACAACACAAATTTGTTGTTCATTATGTACTTAATGACCTTGATTACTTAATGATGAGCGGGGAGTTCTTTGGCGTGAGTGAGCAGGAGTAAGTATTTTGATTAATTATCTCCCTTGACTTTTTTTATACCTCCACGTCCCCCCGATAGCCTCATAGACAGTAAAAGATTGCCTGCGAGCTTCTCCTCCTGTTCTATACGGTAATTTCTCTACTGTGCGACAGAGAGTCGCTGGTTAAGACGCAATTGTTAGCCTATTTTTTACAAAAACTGCTTCTACGGGAAAATAAAGTAAGATACAAGGTAATGGAGCCTTTTATAAATTTTCGTGTTTCTTTAGAAATTATTAACGGACAAATGGAGTCTTTAAACCCCTCAGATGTAAAGTTATTCGCTGTCAAAGTGGCGCCAAAATGAATGGGAGTCAATGGGATGCTAAACGCAAGTGAAGTTCTGCTACAAGATGGCGGCACTCGGCGGACTTAAACAGATGGGAAGGAAGTCGACCGGAAGTTGAAGACTCCGCCTGGCTCCAACAGGATGTCATATGATTCACTTGCATCTAGCCAAAAACTGTGCTAGGCTAAAGTTGGCAGTACAATTAACCCAGGTCAAGAAAGATGTATTATCTGAGAATAAAAGGACCTACTTGATTAAGTATTTTGAGTATTTCAAATGCAAAATACTGTTTCTCAAAGTATTTAATTTAAATTTACAAGAAATTAAATGCGTATTTTAAATACAATTAATAAAAATATTGCCCATCTCTGAATGTCATGTTCTCTACCATATTACTCAGGAATATGAACTGGTTTACTTTTTCTTACCCAGTAAGAGAATGTCCTACCCAGGACACACACACACTCACACACATTCACTTATTCAACAGTCAATCACTTTTAGAAGAAAAAAAAGAGATTCCATATGGAAGTCTTTCACTCTTTGCTCTCGCTCTGTGAGATGACAGTTTGTTGGAACGCTGGGAGCACCGCTTTACCATGGCAACCTCTCTCTCATCAAAAAAGCCTCCAATCGGCCTGAAATCAGCATGCAAAATGCCACTCAACCCTGTAGCCTTTATTAAAGTTTGCAGGGACTCAATTTGCAGATAGCGATCGTTTTCCTATTAAAAAGCACAGTGTAAGATAGTTTTCCCCCCTTCTCTCACTCTGTGTAAATCGGAGGGAGGGGGAGAGCAAAAGGGGGGGAGAGAGAGAGAGAGAGAGAGAGAGGGCTAATCAGCATAGGCTGATGTGATTTTGCTGTCACAAATCCCGCCTGGGGCTCACACAGTCCCGTCGAGCTAGTGGAACCGCAGCGGGCTTAGCGGTCGCTGCGGCGACTTAGCTCCTCAGTATAACACCACCCCTCTGCACCCAAACCCCAAACCCCTCACCACTGATGGGGAGCACGCTGATAAGACCGAGCGATTATGATGGGCTGCCTCGCTCATCTGCCGTTTGGAAGCGTTTTTGTGTGTGCGTGCGTGTGTCTGTGTGACCTGTAGCTGCTACATAGACAGCTCTTGGGGATGCTTTTATGTGATTCCGTGTCATTTGTTGAGAGGGAGAGACAGAGAAATAGAGTTTCTGATGAAAAGGTTATGAGAGAGTGTGGAATTGGGCCATACTCCTGAAGTGACCCTCATGGAGGGGGTAGACAACCAGTTTTAAACCCGGCTCGGTCTCTCATTCCACCCGATTTTCCAATTTTCGTTTCAATCTCTATTACTTTGTGGATTTGAGATGGATCAAAATATGATGTAAAAATGTGCTTTTGATAATCTTGCCTCAAAATCGTTATGAATGAAACTCATTTGACTTTAGTAATGGTAAGTGATTTAGAGTGAAATTGTGAAAATAAAACAAATTTAGGGTGTGACTCAATTGTTTATAGGGAATTGATTGAATGGTGAAAAGTATTGGGGCCTGTTTGTGCCTCCAGATTAAAAAAATAAAAAAAGGTATTTGTTAGATTATGAAATCACAACATTGCAAGAAAAAAAATAAAAAAAAATTGCATGATGAAAAAACTAAGTGGCAATAGTTACATAGTCAACTGTCACAAAATAAAAGTGAGTGGCACCCAACACAAAGCATGATACAATTATTTAAAGTATAGCTTAAAAAGCATGCCGAAACAATTTCAAGTAGAATTTTCAGCAAGTATATCCACACAGCATTATATAGTTTACCATTTCATATGGTTAAATAGGGGATATTATTGCATTTAAGCATTGTACTGTATACTGCCATCATAAAAAAACAAAACATGTGACAGGTTGACAGTGATTGGAGGACTTTTGGTGATTGATAATTGAATGTCACGTTGTAAGATATAAAGCCGAAAACTGAAAAAACTTAGTGACATTTAACCTGTGTCATGGCAGTATAACCCTTTAAGAATTTGGATATATATTTGCAGCATTAAAGACTAATTTAAACCTTTGCTTGGTATCCAAAACCTATATTTGGCCTGCTTGTGCATATTTGTACATTCACAAAATCCTCACAGACCTGTCGTGGGAAACTATATTTACTTCTACGCTAAAACCTTGAAATCATTATCAAAATATGTGTGGAAACCAAGGATTCAGTATCACTCTGTGTGTGTACTCCTTGTGTGTGTGTGTGTGTGTGTGTGTGTGTGTACGCCTGTGCATATTTTTCTTGTTAATAGAAAGGTTGTAGCCAATCTGCTTAGTGTAACAGTAATTGAATTCGATTCTAATGGCAAGTGGCATGTGTGCAATGAAACATGACACCAAGAGTGAGAGAGAGAAAGAAGGTCTTTAAAACCAGGAATGGTCTGGCTATAACTGAAACTGTAAGGGATAGTTCACCCCAAAAATTGAAAATTTCCATAAAAAATCTTCCAAAAATGATTAAACTGTTTAACACTCATAATAGTAAGAAATGTTTCTTGAGCTCCAATGAACATAGAATGATTTCTGAGGGACGTGACATTATTTCCATGATGTTTAATGACCAAAAATAATACTGAAACTTGCTTAGCAAACACCATTAATGGCTGAAAAAGCTTTTAATGGTGATTGTGTGTGATGGAAAGTGCGATAGGGTAGAGTGTTCCTTTATGACAGGCCTTGTAGTTGGCACCAATCTATTGATCTTTTGGCACCATTAGCGTAAATGACCAATCAGAAGCAGGTTTTCTAAACCAAAAACCTGTCACGGTCTGATGATGTCATAAAACTCTTAACCGATCCTTATCAGGGGTTTACTTGAGCCAGTGCACTCTCTCTTTGTGCATGTGTATGTGTGAGACCCAGAGATAGATACTGTCATCGCTGATATACAGCATTAGTGCAGATACAAAGAATAAGTCACAGCAAACTCCTCCCAGGAACAAGATGATTAAAACATCTTATCCCTGTTTCTCAACAATCAAGGAAATAGGCAGATATGAGTAGAGAGAGAAAGAAAGCGAGTGTGTGTGTTTTACACCGACCTGGATCATTGTGATTTCATATTTGTGTGCATGTCAAGCAGATCCTCGCAATCTCTTCACTCTTATCGGTGTATTTCGCCTGTTTATCGCCGTGCTTATTCCCACACAAAACCCTCGCTGATAATACACTTCCCTGATGCAAATAACTTCCTAGTTTTCCCCAGACTTCAAACAGACAATTCTAATTAAAAATTTTTTACGCATATTGCTGTCTACGTCTATATTTATGTTCATGTATGTGTACATTTCACCTTGCACATAGTTGAACAAGTACAACATGATTATATCTGTGTGTACATCTATATGACCAATTTCAGTATATAATGCAAAGTTGTATGTTTATTTTTTAAGGCTTCGGTGTATGTTTAAACAACAACCTAGTTTTTGTCCAAGATTCAATTGACAATTAATCAATGTTTTGTCACTTGTGGTTGCATGTAAAAAATAGACATGTTTAACTGTGTTTTTGCTTACATTTATCTTGAAATCGTTGACCGTAATGCACTTGACCAATGTCAATGGCTTGCATTTCAACAATCAAAAGGCCAATTTTATTAGACAAAATGGCGCACAATGTTTTGTTACTGTTTTATACAAAACTACTGCATTTTGGTAACACTTTATTTAAAGGACCAATTCTCGCGATTAACTAGTTGCTTTTTGGCATGCATATATACATTCATCTTTTCTTTTTTTTTCTTTTTTTATAAGACCTATCAAGGCAGAATGGGATTAGGTCATGAAACGGGCCAAGAATTTAGGAAGCTATTTCACAAGTACAGTACATGTGCGCCTACCCACTACTCCACAGCTCCAAAACCCATGTATATTTCAACATAAACACCTTTTTTTCCAGACTGAAGTTGGCAATTCTGTTGAAACAAAAGACAAAATGCTGCGTACACAGTTTAACTATGTTCTGTTGCAATCTTCATCCAAAATCCAGAATGTTTATTTATGACTGCATTTGCGTACATTTCATGTCCAGAATAGACACAGCAAAGCACTGTACACTTAAAACGCATCTTTTGTTTGCCCGACGCATGGCCACGTGAAATCTGCTGGGTGTCGTTGTTTGCGTGTGTATATGATATGTTTACCAAATACCTGTTTATAATGCAGAGGAGCGGCAGCGTGTTGGCTGGTCTAGGCAGTAAATAGCGGGTATTATTCGTCAGTCTGGCAGTGTCTGGAGGCTGCTTCGCACAGATACAAGGAGGCAACTGATAAGAAGAGCATCAGAAGGCTAGTTAATTGCCTCCAGTCTGCGGGAGCAGGGGGAATATTTAAAATCTATCGGATTAAAGGCAGATTAAACAGAACCCAGGCACAGGACCCAATGGCGCTGAAAGATTGCAATCAGCAAGGGTAATGGTGGAAGAGAAGGAGAGAGAGGGCGAAAAAAGAATAGGGCAGAAAGAGAGAGAGAGGCAGATAGGAAATTCAGATCCACGGCTAATGCTCAGAGTTCCATCTTGTAAGCACGATTCATCTATGTGTAAATCATTTTCTCTCCCTGTCTCTCCCTCTTGCGTTTTTTTCTTCTTCTCAGGCCTGCATTGCTATGGCAGGCGCTCGTTCACTCGTGCTTGGCTTATCGGTCGATCAGTGAATTAAAACTGCTCTTGCCCCTCGGAGGATTAGGAAGGTTGATTGAAGCCTGTATGAAAACTAACTAATAAGTGGGAAATGTCAGAGGGGGCACTCTTTTGAAACTGTGTACTTTTCATAATAACGCTTACGGGAATGGGGTGCGGATCAGTCTGCCACATCAACTGGGAGGGGCGGCTGACACATCAGACCTGAAGGATGGAAGGACAGAGGTGTGACGATGGATAGAACAGACTGAGTCAGCGCAAGGATGAGGGTGAAGAGAGGAGGGCAGGATTTTTGTGTTAAATTGCTGCCGTAAAATCGAATGCTAAAACAGCGTTTCTTCCTTGACGTTCACACACTTTCAGGACTAATGGTTAGAGAGTTGTACTTGTAACCCAAAGGTCAGAGATTTGAGTCGTACCATCAGGGATTGTAGGTGGGGGGAGTGAATCACAAGCACTCTCTTCCAACTTCAATACCACAACTAAGGTGAGATCCTTGAGCAAGGCACCAAACTACCACCTGCTCCCTGGGCATCGCAGCAAAAATGGCTGCCCACTGCTCTGAGGGTGTGTGCATTGGATGGGTTAATCACTCACTCCCATGTCGTTCCAAACTCTGTTCATCTTCGGAACACAATTTAAGATATTTTGGATGGAAACCTGAAGGCTTGAGATTGTCCCATAGACTGCCAAGTAAATAACATTGTCAAGGTCCATAAAAGGTATGAAAAGTCGTCGTCAGATTATGCCATCTGCCATCCTTGTGGTGCGGAGGACACAGAAGAGCATACGCAGCACAGTGATATGGAATGAGACAGAAGAGACGTTGACAAAGGAATTATTGAATAGTTATATTTTTTGTTTTCTTCGCTTGCAAAAAGTGACAGATTTCTGAAGCAGGTTATTCATATCCATGTAAATAATTAGCAGAGTTTAAGTCAAGTGTCACTAGTTACTCTTGGGATTGATTCAAAGGTTTTAAAGTTGGTTCAAATATTATATAATGCTTGGGACATCCTAACCAACATCTAAGATTGCATTAGCAAATACTCTGCACCCTAGCAACTTCTTAGGAACATCCAGAATGGAGGTATAAAATCCAGGAATTGGTTCTTCCTAGTGCTTAAAAAAACAAACAAACAAACAAAACCCATTATATATAGTTTGAAAATTTATGTCCACTTAATTTGACCTTCCAGTTGAGTTCTCACCCTTCTGTTTTTTAATTCCATCATGATCGCTCTTGCAGGCATTTAACTTAGCTCCCCGAAGAACATTTTACAGCACTTATACACTTCATCTGGCATAAAATCTTCCCTTTTGCTGGCTCTCTGTTTTTTTTTTAACTGACAGATTAGCTTCATAAATTATGCAGTATAAGGCAGCGGGTGACCCTGCAAAGTGATAGAATCATTTAAGTGTTAACCGGCTTGCGGGGAGGGGAGGATAATAATCATAAATATGAAACAGATGTCTGCTGACATTTGGGAAAAGAGAGAGTCAAATCCCTGAGCGGCAGGGCAAGCTTTTATCATCCACCTACTACCTCTCTTGTCCATCTCTCTCTCTCTCTCTCTTTTATCCCTCACGTTTTCTTATATAGAAAACTTAATGTTCTCCAGTTTCCCTCCCAGTCCTTTATTCTAAATATTCATGTTTTGATTAAAGATGAACTGATATTACTTATTGGCACCCGTATCAGTTTATCACCTGTGTGAACACACTCAAATTTAATTTCTAAGGCTATCAGTAATAATTAACAATGACATTACCAGTGATCAAAGACTTACAAATTGTTGTTACAATCACACAGATTACATCTTTGATTCGACTAGATGTGCCTATCAAATTGCTACATGAACTAGAGAATTCGCTTTTATTCAAAACTTACTGTACATAATCAGGTCCAAATTAGAGAAAGTCACATTATGAGATACAAAGTTGGATTTATTATATTTACAATTTCAAATAGGTTGGGTATCTCACTTTTAATTCTCCTTGCAGGGTGTCCCCTTTGTCCTTGCTTGGGGGGGGTGGGGGTGCTGATGCATGCTGGTTAATGCTGGTCCATCTGGTAAAACTAGTCGACCAGCATGGCCTTACAGGTAGTTCTGCTGGTTAAAGGAATAGTCTCATATAGGAAAATTGTCGTAATTTACTCACCCTGAACTCACCTTCGAGGGTTTCCAAACCTGTATAAAACCTGTTTTTTATACATTTTTTCTTTTCCTGTTGAGCACAAAAGAAAATATTTTAAAGAATGTCCATAACTAAACAGTAGATGGTTGACTTGGAAAAAAATACTGTTGAAGTCAATGGCTGCCATCAACTGTTTGATTACCATTAACATTATCTTATTTTGTGTAGAAGGAAGAAACAGGTTTGTAATAAGTGGAGGCTATATGATGACAAAAGTGTTTTTTTTTTGTTTGTTTTTAACTATCCCTTTAATTAATTAAGCAGCCTTTTGAGGATAAACAAGCACCCCAGCATCTCAGCATCAAAAACATTTTAAATAAAGTTAATATGTATGGGGTTCCATCATATATACATATGTCGGCACGTGAAGTTCTATTGAGAGACTAATGAAGTCATAACGTTGGATTGCCGATGTGTTGCAACTCTGAGGAGGATATGTAAATTTAACTGAAGGAATTGGTGTTACAGGCAGTCGTATTGGTGCGAAGCCCTCTGAAACATGTGAAAAGACGTGTAAAACTCAGTTGTAGGCATGAGACAAATGTAATGCGTCTTGGCTAAATGCATGAATCACTCTGCCAACAGGCCCTTTATACTGGTGGCTATAGTGCTGCTTTCTAACCTAGAGCTCAGCTGTTTCCCCAGGCATGTGCGTGTGTGTGTTAGTAGTATGCCTGCATTAAGAGCAGATGATTAAGTGCTGTATGCACGCTGGATCAGTGCTGAGCGATTGAAGTGCGATTGTTGATGTCTGGCACTAGCCCGTGGGATGCTAGCATGATGCCTTTTCAGCAGCAATGCCCGCCAGTCGAGACAAACAATACAGCATCTTACTCATCCTGCTAAATCTCTTGCTGTGTATACACACACTTACACACTCCAATACTCTCATAAATACACCCTGTCAGCATATTCACTATATTGTCGTTTTGTGATTATAGCATTGTGCTGTAATACAAGTATTGTACAATGATGTATTTCTCTATTTAGCATTTTTGCGTATCTGTGTGTGGCATGAAGCTCATGGCATGTGAGTGAAGCCTCAAGGTGCAACAATGTATGATATATTATTGGCAGTGAAATTATGTGGCTTCCACTTGGATGAATGCGAATTAGCCATTAGTGTTAGTGTGTTTGTGTTTGATTATGTAAGGAGCTGTCAAGTGTTAGATTGGCCTTTCACTCAACCTCAGCTTATCTGGTCTTATCTGTAACAGCCGTGTGGCCTTTCACCTTTGACTCAGCCCTACCTGGTTACCCACTGCACTTGAACATCGATCAATTTTGCCCCTCCCCATCCTGCTATCATCTCATTCCCACTTCTGGACATTACTTTCCCATCTCATTTACATTTTATGTTTCTCATTGAATGTGTAGAATGACATACTGCCATGCTGCTCATTCTATTTAGGCCAACACAGGTTAATTGGAAAAATATGCTTTTTATTTTCTATAACTAGAAAATCTAAAAAACATACCACAATTCACTGCTGTTTATACATACAAATACATTTTGATGTTTTTTGTTTATATTCCATAACTAGTTCCATATGTATTTTCTTACATGGTAAACTTGCTCAGTAGCTTACCTGGTACTGCACTGCATTTGCGATGTGGAGCAATTGAATCCCATGAATTCTCATGAAACATGAGACAATTTTTATGCCACATTTGCTTTTGTTAGCATTAACAGCTAGGTTTAAAGTAGGACATTTTCAAGTTACATTGCTAGTTTCAAACACAATAGAGCATTAATCTTTTAGCACCACTCACTGGACAATTTACTTTTTTGAACTTCCACTTGCCCTTTCATTTTTAGTATGATGAATGATCTGGATAGAACTTTTTAAAATCCTGACTCATTCTTGTCTCATTATTTAACCACATATGTTAAAGTTTATAGATTTTTTGTACATAGATGTTGTATTTAATTTGTATGAAAGTATATTTACAAATGCTTTATAATTATGTAATTACTGTTAATTTACAACATAACAGGACCTCACTCGTTGAATTATATACACAATTTAGTGAGACCATATGACAACATTACTTAATAAGGTTTGGAATATGTTGTATAGTATTCCATTGAGAAAAAAGCATGTGTATATTCAAATTGTATATATTCAGTTGTCAATATCCCTCTTATAGTTGTTTATGTAGCTGCCTTGCAAAGGTGGCTGTGTTATACTGTAATAATAATGGGAAAGGCATACAGTACCTTGCATGAGTGCATGCTCACAACTGTTCGCCTGTTGATTCAGCTAATGTGTGTTGTGAGATGGTTGCAGTGATGTTAATATATTTGTATGAACAACTTCTCAAATTGAACTCAAATATAAACCTTCACACCTCGGGTGCTTTAAATGTTAACATCGTGAAATGCTGATAATGGTACAAACATGCATGTTGGTCTTGCAAATCACTCACGCACTCAAAGCTTTCCAAGTTTTATCTCTGGTCCATGAATATCAATCTGTTCCTCCTGCTGCACACACACACAAATACAGGCTTTGTTTGTGAATGAAATACTAGTATTTTACTGAAAGCATAGTATTTTTCTTTTGAAAAGCATGAATATAAACCATGCAACAACAAGTGGTAGCATGCTACGCTATTGCTATGCGACTTTACTGTATTTAATTTGAAAAGTGTTGTAAATTTTGCAAATGAAATTACTATTTTACATATTTAACCTAGTTTTGCAAGTCCAGTCGAAAAGTCTAGAAATAGGTAAATTGCCTCCGTTTCAGTCTGGCATGGTGCATTGTGGGATGCAGTAGTCGTCACAGTGTATCCTGGTTGGCTGTTGAATCTGTTAAGTGTAGTATTTAATTATCACCACATTAATTACTTATAAATAGTAGGACATATTGCTATAAACATAAATCAGCCAAAACACCTGCCACCTGATTTTTCTGGTCTTATTAAAAGTGTAATCCATCAAATCAGATATCTGATCTAACCTGTTTAAGAACAATTAAATGTCTAAACAACCACTTGCCCTGAGAGTGTGTGTATATGCATATAATTATTTTTCTATAAACACTGGATATGCGTCTCTCTGAAGTAAACTGCGGAAATGCATCAATCTGGTCTTTTATGACAGTTGCATCTGATAACAAGACTCACCCTTAATAATGTTTACCAAGATACACACATACTGTGTGCTTACGGAATTGGGGAGATTCCTGCCCCGATCCGATTAATTGTGTCCATAAATCTTATTGTACAACGTCATCTGATGGAAAAGAGGTTTAATGAGCGAGGTGTTCAAGTAACTTTTCCTAGAGGGCTCTGCAGCTGGAATGAACGGGATTTTTGAACTTAGAATGGAGGTATGGATAAGCAAAAAACATACACGGACACATATCGATTGGGGCTGTCAATTAATTTAAAGTTTTAATCAAATTAATTACAAACCTGATTCCAAAAAAACATAGATGACATTTCAATGGTTTAAACTGAGAAAATGTATAATTTTAAGGGGAAAATAAGTTGATTTTAAACTTCATGCCATCAACAAATCTCAAAATAGTTGGGACAAGGCCATGTTTACCACTGTGTGGCATCCCCTCTTTTTTTATAACAGTCTGCAAACATCTGGGGACTGAGGAGACAAGTTGCTGTTGATGATGTTGTAATTGATCCAGTATGTAATCTAGCATTGTCATGTTGGAAAATGTAAGGTCTTTCCTGAGAGAGACAACGTCTGGGTGGGAGCATATGTTGTTCTAGAACTTGGATATACCTTTCAGCATTGATGGTGACTTTCCAGATGTGTAAGCTGCTCATGCCACACGCACTCATGCAACCCCATACCATCAGAGATGTAGGCTTCTGAACTGAGCGCTGTTAACAACTTGGGTTGTCCTTGTTGTTTGTGTATTTTTCTCGGAGAAACTCCTTTCTGATTTTCAGCACAGCATTGGGGGAATTGGTGATCCTCTGCCCATCTTGACTTCTGAGAGACACTGTCACTCTGAGAGGCTCTTTTTATACCCTGTCATGTTGCCAGTTGACTTAATAATTTGCAAATTGGTCCTCCAGCTCTTCCTTATAATGTACATTTAACTTTTCCGGCCTATTATTGCTACCTGTCCCAACTTTTTTGGAATGTGTAACTCTCATGAAATCCAAAATAAACTAATATTTGGTTTGACATTACAAAATGTCTCACTTTCAACATTTGATATGTTATCTATATTCTATTGTGAATAAAATATAAATTTATGAGATTTGTAAATTATTCCATTCTTTTTTTTTACTCACAATCTGTACAGTGTCCCAACTTTTTTTGGAAACGGGTTTGTAGATGACATACTAATTAATCAATTACATGTATCAATATTTTGTGGAAAATTCCCCAAATAATTCAACAACATTACATTAATCTGGAATGTAGACAACATGGAATGAAATCCATGGAATACATGCAAACTTTGTATTAAGAAAGAAATGAAAATTTCCACTAAGTGACTTTCCAACATGTATTGGGTTTATTGTGACGCAAAGGACAGTATTGGAACATTTTTGGAAATTTTAAATATAAAATAGCAAAGTTCTTTTTTTTTAGATAATAACTCAAAACATGTGCTAATTTATATTATTATAATGGATCTTCATATTTAAAGATTGGAAAAACCTAACATTTTTTGCATAGAAGTATGAAATAGCCAAAGTAAATGATAAAACCAAGATTAAATGTAAAAAAAAAAAAAGGTAATTAACATGACTTTCAGCCATATGACCACCTAAACTGCCATTTTTTTGGATGCATCATATTTTTAATTGCTGGTTTATGTACACACGTATATGTAAGTCTGATTACTTGCAACACGAGTGCTGCATTTTTTTTAAAGGGTTCTATGAAAAACATTTTGAGATCCTTGTTCCTTTCTATTGTATTCTATGCAGCTGTTTTTAAACACATCACCTGTGACTGTCTTTCTTATTTGTGCAGTCACACAAGGTGTTATTTCCCAGTTATTTGTTCCCTTAGTGCTGGAAAATCCCTCATTACGGAATGGTATGATTAATTGCGTAAATGTTTTAATGCAACATTTTTAATATCATTAACTGAATGAATGTATTATACAGATGCAAAGTTATAGCCAACGATACAGGTAAAACCTTCTGAATACAAGAACCAAACATACACACAGTTAACCTCACAAACCAACGTTAACAAAGACCATAATCCAGTTAAAACTGACAGATATAATTTATTTTCCACTGCCGGCTAATAGTTTATGCCACACTATCTCATGCGCTACGTCAAAATTCTTTCAGTTTGGAATTGTTTGAACAACAGCAGCATGGTTATCCCTTTTTTCTGAGCGGATGACTGCTCGGTGACAGTGAATGATGTATTTTTTTCTCCTTTCTGCAGGATTTCATTTTAACAAACATGTGAAGGCCTTTGTGTCAGCCTGTCTGTATTTTGGCGTTTCAAAACCTTGTCTTCTGAGCCGCCTGTGTTAATAATCACCTTGACTTCCATCAGGCTTTAACATGAAACAATACATTCACGCTGCCTTGAACCGCACTTCAATGAGCTTAAAGCCATACGGCCTCTCCAGCACCCGAACACACACTTTTATGCAAATATTGTCTTTGTACCTGTGAATATGAAAGGTGTTATTAAATCTTATTTTGCATTATTCTGGTTTGAGGGATAAATCGATCAAATAAGTTATGTATATGTATGTTTTTTTTGTTGTTTTTATTTATTTGAACATTTTTTAATTAAGCACCAATGTCGGTAGATGATGTGTGGGGTAAGTTGTGGGCTACCAACAAGGGAATCTACAGAAAAAGTCATGTGAAGTGTGTAACTGACTGAGTGAGTGACTGTTATGTGCTGTTTTAATGTGAAGTAAATTGTGGGGAATTCTGCTAAAACTGAGGCCAGTTTAAGCTGCTGATGAGATGTTATTTTAAACCCCACAGGTTAGGTGGGCAAATCCCACTGACCCCTGTCAACACAATCATAATTGAGTGCTCTGTGTGTTTGTGTTTGTGCGTTTGCCTCTGTAGGCTCCATATTTCATACTGTGCTCAGTAAAATATGAAAGAGATGAATAACCAATCATTTTAAGTAATTCAAGTCAAGGGGAGGAGTGAAACATAAGAGGTCATGGTGATGTCACCGGACAAGGAAAGTCCTCTAAATAGAGGAATTTAGAAAATTTTGCAAAAAAAAATCAAATGCCCAATAATGTGTATTTCGAAAGTAATAAGGCTAATTTTGAATTTGTTGACAATTTGAAACTAGAGTGATGCTCCTTTTTTGAAAACATCAACAATAAAAATGAATTAGTTACATTACAAGCTACTTACAAAAAGCAGTACTTTGCAACTGCTACTGTACACTGCAGTCTTTTAACTGCGACTATGTATCTCGCAGTTGGGACAATTTTTTTTTTATAACTGTGACAATGATATATTAACACATACTGATATATTTAATATATTTATATTAACAGTTATATAAAAATACATCCCAACTGACTGCGTTTTCCATAATTGTCATCATCTCACAAGTGCAACATTTTATCTAATAATTGACTATATCTCAAATTTTCGAATATTTCTCGTAATTTTGAATTTATACTATCATATCTTGACTTCATTTCTCAAAATTGTCATTTTCATTATTTGTTTCTAACAATTTCTAATTGTGATGTTATATTTCAAGATCGAGTTTATTACTCACAATTGTCAATCTCACAATTGCAACATTATATAAAAAACAAACAAAAAAAACTTTTACATAAATGAAATGAACCAAATCATCCAAATGAATCAATCTGCTAAAATCAATTGAAATTTTCCAGTTGTTTTTCTCAATGCAAACATGCATGTCTATAAATGTATTTGATTGGTCCCACCCTTTCAATGTCTAGCAAACTCTTAAAGTTACATTTGTCACACTAGACACTTTCTCTTTTGCTTAGAAAATGTATCTCCTATTGTTGTACCCTTTAGCCTATGAATGAACTTGGCAAGCCAAGAATATTTAAGCACAATATAATCTTTCTGTCAGTCAGTGTTTTCAGGTTAGTTAAGTGAGTCTATAGTGTGTAAGGGGAACCTTGTCAATCAAAGCTTAGACTAAACGTGATGGAATCTTCTGACGCAATCTCTGAAAGCAGCCGCACGAGAAAAGTCTGACGCTTTCAATTAAAATGTCCATCAGGGATTACACAAAACACGTACATACACACACTTACATATATACACACACACACACAAACACACACACTTATGCTCTGTTCTCTAAGTGTGGCCTTGGCACTTACAAAGAGCTTACAAATCCCACTTTTGCCTGCAGGCACCCCGACTCAATGCTACACAAGTACTCTATTCTTTCTCTTTCGCTGTCTGTCTCATTCTGTACATACACATGTTTGCACATTATAGATACAATTTGTTTTAATCTATTTACATCTTATTGTGCTACATTTAAGCTTGTCTTTTTTTTTTTGACTTATTTTACATTGCAAACAGGAACTGTAATTGTATTGAATATAATGACTCTTAAACTTTAAGGATTCAATTAATGATTCGTTTGGTACTTTTAAGGAAGCAAGACCTTAATCATGTAATTAGTCTCAAGTATACACTAGAGTCACAGTAAGTAAATACTTAGTCATAACAGTTCTCAGTTTATTCTGAGTTTTATGTCAATAGTCATGAAATGATCTTAGTGAAGAACCACTCCAAATGATTCAGTTAGTGAGTGATTCATTAGACTGATTCAAACTTATATCTTCCCCATCTCCAAATATGCTTAATTTTCTAATGTGCACTATCAGAAAAAAAGTACTTTTCAAAATGTACTCTTTTGAACCTTATTGACCTCTAAAGGGTGCATATAAGTATCTTAAAAACCCTTAACTGTGACTCACATTTTTGAACATAGACTTGTGCACGATCCAAAGTAAAAATTTTATAATTCATGAATGAAAGGATTTTGTAACATGATATTGATGTACCATTTACATTGTAATGCAACGTCTGCTTTTAAAATTGGTTTTAAAGGATGAATTTTTTTATTTTAAGTTTTCAGTTGATATATAATTTCTGATGATTTCTAAAATATGATATGAAAAAGACAACGAATAAGTATATATATATATATATATATATATATATATATATATATATATATATATATATATATATATATATATATATTTACAAAGGTCAGAACTCCTGTTATAATGTATATTTTTGAGGGTGCACTCTTGTCATAAATTAGTCTATTACTTTCCCTAAATATATATATATATATATATATATATATATATATATATATATATATATATATATATATATATATATATATATATATAATTTTTTTTTTTTTACAAAAAACATTGGTAAAATATATATTTGGGAGTCTTAGACCTTTCCAAAAATATATAGTTTGTCAATATTAGATTAGATTAAATTGTAATATAGTGAAATAAATGTAGGCGTCCCGTATATGGGACGGGGTGACAGTTAAGGGGTGTTAAAAGTACATATTAGTACCTCTAGTGTACATATTAATACCTACATGGATACTGCACCAATGACAGCTTTTTCTTTTCTTTTTTTTTTGAGTGTTTGGTATGCAAAAGCTGTAAAGTGGGATTTGTCATATAAATAGCAGGCAACCAGTGTGGCTGATATTGTAGGTAACACAGTCACACCAATATGGTGGATATCTATATGGAATATGATTGAAATCGTACTATACACATGTATATATCTTCATAAATAACCAGCTCAGAGTTATTCCTTTTCGAGAATTGGACTGCACTGGTCGTGCTTTTTGATGTTGTTTCTTTTTCCGTTGTACTTCAGATTCAGTAGCAATGCAACGTTGCATGAACACCAAGACACCGTTGTTGTGTTCCACTTGGGCAAGAATGCAAATGCTTAAACGGAACGTTAACGCAATGGAAAATCACTTATTGCATGAAGATTGTATTAAGAATTGATGAATGGTTCTGTCTCCAATTCCAGAAGAGCAACTTTAGATTCTACAGAAGTTTCGTCATCATTGTATATGTAACATTAAACACACTAAGAAACGAAACTGAAAAGGAAACGAAATGAAACAAAGAAGGTTGTTTTGCATAGATGTTAAAATCTACATGAAAAATGTTGCACGCATTACAGATCAGACAGTAGTTTGCATACAGTGACAGCATACTTAACAGATCAACATTAGCTTGCAGTAGGCTGTGTACAGTACTTTTGTGTGTGTTTGTTTAAGGCTCAGAATTGATTTGTCTTCATAGGACAAATGACACGTTGAACCAGGCTGATTTATGAATGCATTGAGTGCAGACACTAAACGAAATGAACACAGTCGTTGATACAAAAGCACAACAGGGACATTCCATTCTTCCCTGTGCGTCCAACCAGATGGCTGTGGCGTAAGAAAGAGGGGGGTACGAGTGCCAGACATGCCTGTCAAGGTAAAGACATATCAGGTGCTGTTCAAAGCAGTTCAGGTAGTTGTTGAAAGGAGTGGGTGGAGGGGTTAGAGGTCAGGCCGGACCCTCTCAACAAGGGGCAAGAGAGGTGAGCTGACCCTCATCTCTAATTTAGGCATCTTGGATTTTTGCCTTCTGATGATAGTTGAGTTTTTTTCTCATTCAATAGCAAGATGCTATTTTTATTATTTTCTTCATTATTACATTTTTTTCTCATTACAAAATGAAATACTTAGCTACCTAACAATAGGTATGATAATACCCACAATACAGTAAGGCCTCAAATAGCTTATTGCTTTAATAAAATAGTTTAATAAAAAATATTTAATAAAATAAAGTTGTTATACTTCCGCCGTCACCAATCATGTCATTCCAAATCTATAAGATTATCACAAGCTAAAATAACTTTATAAAGACGTAGTAAATCTAAACTTTATGAAAAAAAAGTGCTTTAATCAAAATCGTCTAAAGAGAACAATCACTTTAAATAAAGAACAGATATTATATTTACTTATATTTATTCACATAAAAACAGTGATCAGTGAACATAATGCTAATTTGAAATAACATGAGGGTGACTGATTTTCATTTATTTGTTCATTTATTAACCAATTACGGGCACACATTTAATTTGTTTCCATTTTTATTTTATTAATTATTATTTTATTGATTATTTTGAGATGGATGATTATCCAAAAATAGTTTACTTAAAACCAAACAAAGATGCTTAAAAGGCAAAAACTGAGTATAGGGGTGAAGCACTTACTATAAAAATAAGTTACAATGAAACAAAGCTTTTATATACTAAATATTTATATAGCTCCATGTATATACAGCGTGTGTGTGTATATATCATCACAAGTAAATCTGCATTAATATAACCGTACTTTAACTATGTTAAAGTGAAGTCCCAGACAACCCTAATTCACCCAGCTACACTCTGTAACCTTTACTAAGAAACAGAGAAAGTTTATCTTGCATATTGGTTTTCATGCATTTTTCATCATGCACTGATGTGGCTTTCATTAGATGTAAGGATGTATCTTCCATTAGCTCCTTATCTGTGCTTCTGAATTTAACATTTTACATATGCATCTTAATTTATAATGCCTGATTAATTTCTTATCTGAAGTACAGCATGGAAATACATCCCCTTGTCTTGATAAATCATCATTTGGATTTAGTTTAATGGAAACATTGATCTCATTGAACGATTGTTTTCATTCGTTTGATTTCAGATGAACATGAATACACCACTGTAATATTAGTCTGAATATCTGAAATCTTTATCAACTTAATCTGTTTTAGAGAAAAGCATTGAAAATCTATGGAACTCTTAAGTGATTTGTACATTTGCCTGCAACACAAACACTAATATAGTTTTTAGAAAAGACCTTTACTAACACACCCATGCACAGTTAAGAGACATCCAAATTAATGCACAAATACAGACATAACAATTAAAGTCTTTTCTGAGAATTAGCATTATTTTTGTAGTCTTCTTGCATTCTAATTCATTATATTTGTGTCTATGTTGGTGGACAGTGGCTTTTAGATAAATTGTTGTCAATATGTGTTTGAAGGTTGGGATACTACTAGGTTCAATTATGTTATCAAAATCTCTACTGGTAGAAATCACTTTTAGATTGAAGTGAAGGACGAGTTAGAATGAGCACATATACACACAAGCACAAATGTGACCCTGGAGCACAAAACCAGTCTTAAGTCACTGGGGTAGATTTACAGCAATAGCCAAAAATACATTGTATGGGTCAAAATTATAGATTTTTCTTTTATGCTAAAAATCATTAGGATATTAAATGAATATCATGTCCCATGAATATATTTCGTAAATTCCCTACTGCAAATATATCAAAAAGTAATTTTTTATTAGTTATAAGCATCATTAAGAACTTAATTCGGACAATGTTCGATTTTCTCTATTTAGATTTTTATTTTTGTACCCCCAGATTCCAGATTTTCAAACAGTTGTATCTCAGCCAAATAATGCATCTCGGTCCTATCCTAACAAACCATACATAAATGGAATGCTCATTTATTTAGCTTTCAGATGATTAAAAAAATGACACTTAAGACTGGTTTTGTGGTCGAGGGTCACAAATGTGCACACACATATAAAACGTTGGTGTGAAATTAAAAGGAATACAGTAGCAATCCAGATGAATGACTTAAAGTTTATTTTATTCTTATTTGATTTAATATTTACTGATGACAACTCAATTCCTAATGGAAATGTATTCACCAACTAAATATGTATTTATTTTACTTTTTAATTGTATTTAAACACAAGCACAATTTTAAAAAGTACACTGTAATGTAAAATTAAAAGTTTCAAAGTACATTTGTACTCAAGTATACATGCCGATATTAGTTAAATAAATTGAATATACTTTAAATGTACTAAATACATTTAAATACATGATTATAATATAAATTAAAGTAAATTGTACTTTATTATTAAATACTTGTCAGTACATTTGGCTGTGTAATTTAACCATATTCCAAAAATAACAGAAGTAACTGTGAAATTACTGTACATATAAATATGTACTTAACAAAAAATAATAAATGAATTGAATGGAATGAAAAAGTTTTATAATTTAAATTTATATTAAAAACAGTGAAAGTATATCTATTTTCTTAAGTGGTCTTTTATTTCAATAATATTATATTATCTGCAAATACATTTAAGCACATAGAATGTTTAGCTTAAACACATTCTATTATACTGAGATTTATCAGTATAATAAAATATTAAATACAAATAATAAAAACAGATAAATGTACAGGTGAACTCAGAATGTGTAACATGGAGTTACATGCCATAGTTGCTTTGTATATTATCATGAACTCAAATGATAATTTTGTTTAACTAAAACTGTAATTTTAGCTAAATATTGACTAAAATGTCCAAAGACTACAATGTGGCTCTTGCTATGGTTACTCAAATGTGTATTCTTATTCTTATTTTTTTTTTTTTGAATGTATTTTTGGTAACACTAAATTCTGTTTGTGTTATTATTGCTTTGTTAAACCGAGTTTGCAACACTTCCTATTAGTTTGAAGCGTGTGTCGTAATGTTTATCTGCTGATCTTTCGCAGGGAGAGGTCAGGTCTCTGGAGATTCTATCAGCATGTGCTGACAGCACTGAATCCTGGGTAATTTGTTGCGCGTGGAGGATGTGACATCATTGCTACCCCTAGCTTTATCTCTCAAAGTTAATCATTTTGGGGACATTCCCGGAATATCAAGTGCCGACTGTGACGAAAACAGAATTTTTCAAAAAAATATATTTTATAGGTCCAAACAGTAGATGAGCTGCTTTTCTTATTCAGGAATTATCCCACATTATGCTCTAATGTACATAATATTTGTTACTCTGAAATAAGCAAGGCATTATTTAGGATCACATTTTTAACCCATACACATTCCCTGCTCAAACTAAAATATATTCAAATCAAAACAGAATAAAACCATGTACATACAGATCTGTGTAAATCTTTCTCTCTCAGTACAGACGCATGTTTGTGTGTTTAACCTGTGCTCATGCGGGGCCGGTAGGCTGTAATTTGCCCTCACCTGGCCCCAGCCATAATTACTCTAATGAAGCAAGATGGAGCCAGGGGTCACTGCTCCGGCCCCGGGCCCCCACCAATCAACAGGCCCTTCGGCCAGTCGAAGACAGGAGTGGACATACCTAATGGTCATGATGACAGTCCTGTCTGTGAATGCAGTTAGCTGTATATGTCTCTGGTGGGCTGTCATTGTAGTCGGCAAGATATTTTTCATGTGAGCTTGTAAATGTGTATGTTCTCTACTAAGACTAAAAGGTATATAAGATTAAGATATTTATAGGTGTCACTTTTAATGTTTAAAACTCCATAACTGCAATTCACTTGTTGTAAAATGCTATAAAACTGACTAAAATGTGGTAGTGTTTCTGGTAGCGCTCTGAAAATTGCTTATGCTGTTGATGTTCAAAGATCACTAATTTGAGCTGTGCAAGATCAACTTCACTAGATGCTACTTTGATTACCTCTAGAAATTCCTTTAAGCATGATATGCAAACAATGACATACAATAAAAGTATTCCATGTGGTCTTCTCAAACTGTATGATAGCTTCAATTCAAAATTGTAAGTGGTAAAAAACATGGAATATTATATATGGTACAGCTGACAATAAAGCATGATGCAATTTTCTACTGAAGTACGATTGAGTATGATGAAACAGAGGAAAAAGTACCATGGGAATGTCCAGGTTCAAACTAAAAAGCAGAAAAGTTATTTCAGGCGAATTTTTGTCCTTTAAGAATGAGTAGTTTCTGTGTGTGGCAAGAACTTTTGGGCCACTTTTAGTTTCAGTGTACTGAATATCACATTGAAAAACAGTACTCTACTCTAATTATTGATAATTAATTTTTTTTATTTATTTAACATTTCTGTTAAAAATAGCCAACATGAAATTAACTATATAATTTATATGGTTTGTTTGATTCAATAAAAAAAAAAAGAAAAAAGATTTAAATAAAATATTTTATGGCAATCCATAGAATCATATAAAAAGTTGTGAAATTTGGCGCAATAATAGAAAACATTCTCGACCTCTACCATGCCAATTTTGAGCTTTCTATCTCAGACTCTCTAGCGCCACCAACAGTTCAAAACTGCACGTACGCTTTAGCTAATAACTTTTTAACCGAATGGCCTAGAAACAATAAACCAATTGACTGAAGAATACGCATGCTAATTAAATATTCTTAGCAATCTTCTTCTGTCATTGACGTTTTTTGTTCATTGGATTTCATTCTTTCACGAAAATAGTTGAAATAAAGCAGGAGGAACAAGTGGTTGAGCTTGAAGGAAAGGGAAAGGAAAAAGCGGGAACAATGAAAGAGCGGGAGAGAAAGGGGGAGAAGGGCAACAGATTTGGTCGTGTCTCTGTGTGGATTTGCCTTTTGTTTGAAATGAAAATTCAGAGTGTTTGTAGGATTACTCTGGATTGGCAGGCCCTCAGGAGCCAACCACTTATCTGTAAAAGTGTGTGTGTGTGTGTGTGTGCTATAGTGTGTAAGTGTGTGTTGCCTGAGGAAGACGGCACTTATCTGTACAGCAGTAATGTAGAGTATGGTAATCATCTTTGAGAGTGTGTATGCACACGTGTATGCTTACCTTTTTTTTTTGCCATTCTGAAGATTTCTTGTGTGGTGCCAATGAGTAAAACCAAAACAGCGTGGGAATGACCAGGTTGCAACAAAACCTGAAAAAATATCTCCAGTGACATGCTTTGTGTCGTTTTATTTATTGATTTACTGTCTCTGACATTTTCATTTAGCAAACATCACATTTTGACTCAACATTAAAGAGTTTAGATGCCCTGGAGGATATCAGATAATTGTCCCTTCATATTGCATGGACGCATGTGTTTATTGAACACTATTTTAGAGAGAAATAAAAAGATAGATAGTTGAACATTCTGCTGAGTGTGTTAATGCCCCTCTCATTAACTGGGTCATTGGAAGGTGATGTTGTCAATAAACATAGCTGTTAGGATGACCCGCTTAGAATGTAAACACCTGCTTTGTGTCTTTCACACACACACACACATACACCTGAATTTCACACATCTCAGCACCAGCACAGAGTGTATATGTGTGTACTTGCAACGAGTGGATACAAGTATCCTGCAATTTTAGGATTACATGCAACAACATAATAAGAGATGGCACATATAATGTTTCTGTTAGGAAACAATGCTTAGCCCAAAGTAATGCTTCTAACACTCAAATTGCAAACTGTCACACAGAATAGGGGTTGGCTGTAGAGTAATGGTTTAACAGACAAGGCTTTAGGGTTTAGAGTTAATTCTTAACACGAGGAAAGTTTCTTTTGTTGTCATGTCAAGTTGTTGGGTGTTCTTTACTGGTTTTACAGGCATACAGCCGTGCAGAGGATAATATTAGTAAGAAATAAAATTTGTACAGTTTTTGAAGAAAATGTGTGTGGTAGTTCCACTTGCAAATCGGCTCAGCAAAATGGGTTTTGTTTGTTGCCAATGTGTTTCTATGGGGTTGTTAAGTTTTTCTATGAGTCTCTGACTCTGTGTATTTTAATTTTTGATGCATTTATTTTCGACACAAACAAAAACATACAAACAATGGAATAAAGAAAAAAAGAAAATACAACTTTCCTGATATCATGATTATGAAAAAAGGATAAACATGATAAAAAATAAAAAAAATAAAATAAAAAAAAAGCTTAAGTAATTTGGAAGCAAATGTTATTTTTTTTAGGGAAAAATCACTAAGGTGTTATATATATATATATATATATATATATATATATATATATATATATATATATATATATATATATATATATATATATATATATGCATGTGTGTATATATGTGTGTATATATATATGTATGTATGTGTGTGTGTATATATATATATATATATATATATATATATATATATATATATATATATATAATTTGAACATTAAAATTAATATTTGGAAAGACTTTTGCCCATCAAATCAAAGTTATATCAGGCAACCAACATACAGTATAAGCAAGCAAACAAACAAAATAAATTATAAATATCAGACAATTTGACTATCACTATTTATTTATTTTTTAAGGCAAGGTTAGTTTAGTTCAGATTAATGTTCTCACAAAATTGTATTAATTAACTATAAAATTCATGATATTAAAACAAACATACAAACTTTAAATGATGTGAACTTTTGTTGAAAATTATACAAGGAAAGAATCCCCAATTACAAATGTGTTCAAACTTTAAGTACGAGCAGTAATAATAATAATGCTTGTCTAAGCAAACACAACTAACAAAACCGTCTTAATGGCACTTTCCTAAAGACACACAAAGATGTCAGCGTGATTCCCGGTGGACACGCACCACATTTTGTTACTCCAATCACAAATTAAATCCCATTAAAATGTACAGGCCTGTTAAAGAGGGAGACAGATAAACCCACAGCTTTGAAATGTTCTATTTATTAAGATGGATGTGTGTGTGTGTTTATTTCCTTGGGCTAAAGAATCCCCCTTGTCTAGATTAACCCCCCTGCCCAGTTTAAAGGGGGTTGTATGCTAATAGAGATCCTCGGAGACTGTGCTCTGCTCTGTGTGTGTGTGTGTGTGTGAGAAGGGGGCAGTATGGTAATAGGGGCCCCAGTGTGATTGAAATCTGCGTGTGGGAGATAACGGGTTTATGTTGGGTTATAAACCTGCCATTAGTAAAAAATCACCCTTTACTAAAAAACTCTTATATATACACACACACACACCTATTATTAACATTGTATTTTATCACCTCAACACACCAATCACACGATCATCCCCTTTCCCTTTTATTCAATGAAAGAAAAACTAAAATATATTTCTACAATTTTCTACTATTTATTCATTTATTAATTTAGTAAGTAGATTGTATGGGAAAGTTAAATCGAAATATTGTCTAAAAGTTTCTGCAAGAAAAGGATTACTTTATTTATATACAGCATGTACTGTACATATGTATAATAGAGCCATGTAAAGTGATATGATTTATATAATTTTATCATTATTATAAAACATTATAATTTATGGTTCCATATTACTGTAAATTAAAAAAAAAATGGAAAAGGCAGAAATTAAGTTATAATATTCAAGCAGACACAATTTCATCTTGCATTGCTAATTATTAACAATCCTAACTCTGTGGCGCTTTTCCATTTTTATTTATTATTATTTTAGCAATCTTAGCAAATGCATCCTTTATACATTGATACTGTATCCACTGGTGTCACTGGAGAATTCCTTTGCAATTAACATTTGGACTGTATGATGTCACAGTGTGCTGGGTGGTGCTAAAAAAAAAAAACAAAAAAAAAAAACATCTGCATAATGGAATTAGTGTGAGCTGTAGTCATGGCTCAAATAAACACTGTATTAACTGTAAGGGGTAGATTTAGGTGTAGGACAATAGAATATATAGTGTTTGTACAGTATACAAATATTATGCCTGGAGAGTACCTACAAGGATAGAAAATCAAACATTTGTGTGTGTGTATGTGTGCATGCGATCATTTGACGTGCGTCAGTGACCAAAGTGCAGATGAAAGGGTGGAGCTGGTTGCTAAAGAGGCAGGCAGGCAGGCAGGAAGAGGGCAGCTCTAATTGGCTAAAGAGGAAACATGTAATGAAAGGCTATTAGCCTTGCCAAGAGCTGCAGTGCAACAGAGCGCAAACAAGCCTGAATTACCAATATTGTTTCTCTCTAGTTCTTGCTCTCACTTTCTCTTTTTCACACATACAACCACATTTCACCCATATCTCTCTCTTGTCCATCTCCCTTAACTCCAATATTGTATATTGTAAACCAAATGCTTTTGGAATTGTTAATATTGATTGAAGACTGGGCTAAAGCTAAAATTGTAAATTTTCTGTAGAACGCACAATGCTGATGGTTGATAAGGTGTTGCCATGAAGTTTCTGTAGTGTTTTGGGTGTGTGCTAGATAGTCCAGTAGCTTGTTTAGGTGTGGGGCCTCGCAGTCCATGGGGGCCCCGTGGAAAGCAATTTATACAGATTTTAGTAAGTAAGTAAATTTTATTTATATAGCACTTTTCACAGATATAAATCACAAAGTGCTTTACAAAGTGCAATAAAAGAACAATAAAACTAAGAGAATAAAAATTAAAACCACAAAATATTAAAAACATATAAGCCCAATCAACTAAAAGCTTGTTTAAATAAAAGTGTCTTCAGCTGCTTTTTAAAAGAAACAACAGAAACATCCACTCGCAGTGACAGGGGCAGGGCGTTCCAGAGTCTAGGGGCGACTGCTTGGAAAGACCGGTCTCCCCGAGTGTTAAAGCAGGTTTTGGGGACCGTTAGAAGTTTCTGACCAGGAGACCGAAGAGCGCGGGATGAGGAGTAAGGGGTCAGCAGGTCAGTAATGTACTGGGGGGCCTGTCCATGCAGGGCTCTAAAAGTCAAGACTAAAATTTTAAAATCAATTCTGAATTTGACTGGAAGCCAATGTAATGAAGATAAAACCGGGGAAATGTGCGCCCTTTTGTTGGTTCCAGTTAAAAGCCTGGCTGCAGCATTTTGCACCATTTGTAGTCAACTCAGAGACAATTTGTTCAAACAAGTAAAAAGAGAATTACAGTAATCAAGACGAGAAGAAATAAAAGCATGAATAATCATCTCCAAGTCAGTTTTAGACAATAACACTCTCAATTTAGAAATATTTCTCAAATGATAAAAACAGTTTTTGACCAACTGTCTAGAATGACTGTCCAGAGACATCGATTGGTCAAACAGAACACCAAGGTTTCTGAGGCTCGACTGGACGGAAGAACCCAGGGAACCAAGGTGTTGTTTGATTTGAGGTATTTTTTGGTCTGGTGCAAAGATTAAAGTTTCAGTCTTTTTTGTATTCAGCTGTAGGTAGTTATTGTATAACCAGTTCTTTATGCAAGACAAGCAGTCCAACAAATCAGTAAGTTTATGAAACTCAGTCTTTAAAAGAACAGTACAACTGAATGTCATCAGCATAAAACTGATAAGACACATTTTTAAAACCGTGAATTATTTCACCAAGAGGGCGAATGTACAATAAAAACAAAAGAGGACCTACTGTAGGACTGAGCCTTGAGGAACTCCATATGACAGAGGGGTCTCTTCTGACAGAATATTGTTAATAGAGACACAAAATGATCTGTCACACAGGTAGGAAGAAAACCACTTTAGAACTGATCCAGAGAAACCCGTTTCATTTTGCAGACACTTTAACAATACATTTTCCCACCCAGAACACGATTTCTACTGAGGTCCCCCCCAGGGACCGCTTGCATAGGGCCCCCAAAACTTGATCAATGGTTCTGCTTGAGTCGCTATATACTGTATGATATTCTAACTTCTAGATTTGGCTTTGGGTTTTTTATTTTTATTTTTTTATTTACCTGTTTGATCATTCATCAGTTAAAAACCGTAGAAAAGTACAGTAACATTAGCAAAATCACTGCAAAGAAAAAATACCATGGGATAACAATATTGTCTATTGTTAATATATATATATATATATATATATATATATATATATATATATATATATATATATATATATATATATATATATATATATATATATATATATATATATATATATATATAATATGCTTACTCTTTCAAATGAAATTGGGTTTGAAATATTTCAGGTCCTTTGTCCACTGTCACTAGTTTAGCAACTTTCCAACCAAGCATCTTTCTGTTGGCCAAAGTGGTAAATTAACACGACCAACTTGGAACCAATGCAAAATTTGCATGCAGAATTTTCACCATCAAATGACATTCCCAATTGTGTGCATTCCTATTGAAATGACTCAGTTTTGACCATGACAATTCACGATGTCCTTGATGTCCCTATATGTCCTTGATGTCCCTTCCACCCCACATTGAGACTATGCATAAACCGCCTGTACTTACTGACAGTGCACATATCATGACTGTTTTGGGGTCAAAGACTTTTAAGAGAAGGATAAAGGCAATGGTGGTAGTTATAAGAGATAGAGAGAGACCAAATCCTTTCTCAGTTTGACCTTCACTGTTGGTTCTCAGTGAAGTTATTCATCATTTACACGATGCGTGAAGTTATCCTTGTCAAAAGTACCCACCCAGCCGCTGGTACACTGTGTGTGTGTGTGTGTGTGTGTGTGTGAAATCTGCAGGTGCATTCGAATTCATAATACAGTCACTATAGTTGTACACATGGCCCGTCACTGACTTAGAAACAAAATAATCAAAAAAAAAAAATTAAAAGCTGTCATGATTTTTTCACCGTAATATCCATCCAAATTTTTGTGCTGCATTAGAATGTTAGCAACATTAGCATTAGCAACAATGTTAGTAATGGCAGTTTACTTTTTAAGCCAAATATTAGTTTAACATTTATACATACTGTAATTTACAGCCAATCACACTTAAAATGGACAGAGAAAACTTTTCAAAATATGTCTTTTTCAGACATTTGGATTGAATTGGATGTAAAATGCAAGACGAAGAATGAAAGAGTTCTTACGAACGAAAACGGGTCCAGATTCAA
>NC_068374.1:21148293-21160793 GCF_023724105.1 Carassius gibelio
TAACATTATATTTTTGAAGAATTTGACAATGATGCCACTTCACTGGTTTCTGATCCATTACCTTTAAAGTTTGTTTGTATAGTGACATTACAGGTGTAACAGCTGATTGAGAAGCTTGACCCCAAATTATTGCACAATATGTCATATGTGAAAATATCATAGCATGTATAAACATTTGAGCTGCTTTAAGAGATATACATGATCTTATCATATGAAAACAGTTCAAATTTGTCTTAATATGGGCTTCAAACCTAAGCTTAGAGTCTACTAAAACCACTAAATATTCACTCACTTTTCTGATTTCCTTTTGGTCAATTTTGATTTTAAATGCATCCAGTGCTTTGCTCTTTCATGAAAAACACATTGAAACGGTTTTTATCATAAAGTTAAACAGTTATCCTGCAGCCACTGGGAAACACTGACAATTTGCTTGGTTAAAATTTCTGCAGCCATATGAGAAGAGTCTGCTGTTACATAAATAAATGTCTTCTGCATACATTTGACAACCAACCTCCTTGCAATTTTCAGATAAATCATTTATATACAAACAGAACAGCAACGTACCTAATATTGAACCTTGTGGTACACCCAGTTTGCATTTTTGTAGTGATGACTTCACACCATTAATTTTTACACATTGCTGTCTACAATCCAGGTATGATTTGAACCAGTTTAAAGCTCAATTTATTTGAGTACTTGATGATTTACAGTATCAAAATCTAAAAATACTGCTCCCACTACTTTTCCTCGATCCAAACTACTTTTTATGCTATCTATAAAATTACATATAACCATTTCTGTTGAATACTTTGGTCGAAATCCAAATTGCTTAGGGTTCAGCAGACTATTTATTTCCAAATAATTCATTAATTGTTCAACCACTAACTTTTCTAAAACTTTTGAAATTACAGGAACAATTGAGATGGGTCTATAATTACACACCTCATCAGTCTCTCCAGACTTAAAAACAGGAGTCACCACAGCCGTTTTAAAATTTTGTGGAAATTCGCCAGTTTTAATAAATAGATTAACCAAATAAGCTATTGAGTTTTTTTTTTTTTTAATAAAATAAGCATCTAAACCAAATATATATTTAGCTTTTGAACCATTTAAAAGATTAACAATTTTACCAATTTTATCTTTGTCAGCCTGTGAAATATAAAAAGATGATGAATTTCTTACTACATCGCGTGATAAACAGAATTAAAATTTGTTGCTAGTTCTTCTACTGATTTAACAAAAAAAGTATTAAATTCAAAATTGAATTAAATTGAAATTTGCGATTTCCAAAGCATTAGTGCTAACCTTTCCATTCATATTCAGCTTTGATATGCCTTTACTTTGTCTTAAAATATTTTATGCCTTAAAATTTTTAATAAGTTAATTTATTCATGTTTCCAAATAAGTGAGCTATTGCCCTGAGATTCAGCAAACAATTGCATGTAAAAAAAAGATGATTTTGCTTTTCTAAGTTCACTAACCACTACATTTCTTAATCCTTTAAAGATCAATATATCTGTTTGTTGTTTTGTATATTTTTTTCAATGCCGGATCCCTCTTTTTCATTAACTGATGAATATATATATTATACATTTATTACATTTTTAAACAAAATATGTAAATGTAATATACTATAAAACACATATTATTCAAAATAGATAAAATAGTTGTTAAAAAGATGCCACTGCATCACAGTGGACATGAAAGTTCAAGTCAAGCACATTGCATTGTGGGATACAATATTTTATTCAGTGTGCTACAACCATGTACTGCACATACATTTGCAAATGTAGCTGCTCATCAACATGCAGGTTTAAAGAAAATGTGCATACTGCATAGAACTTGCTTTCAGTACTTTGGGGCTGCGTGGTGTATGTGAAGTATTTACAAGCTGTCTTAATAGAATATGGACAGTGCCTGTAAGCTATTCCAAATGCCCCAAGCATTTTGTGTGTACCCATAATGCTTTGAGGTTGTGAGTATGCCTGTGAGGGTTTTAATCGTGTCTATGAGGTATTGAGCATGCCCCTTGGCTATCCGCGCCTGCTCTGGTGAAGTCTGGTGTCTGGGCACTGAGGGCTTTTGGGCAAGCCTGATTCGAAAATCCTCATGGTGGGCAGGTGCCAGAGAGGGTGCCAACATGGTCAGCTGTGGTCCAGAGGTAATCCACAGTGAATTCCAGCAGCGGTGAGGATCACGGCACCTGCTGCCAGCATGTTCTCTCTCTCTCTCCATCCATCAATTACTCGCTCACTCACTCAGTATTTCTCTCTCATTTCCCTTTTCCAACTTGCTCTTTTATCTTCCTCTTTCCTCTCCTTATTTCCCTCTCCTTTCAGTGTCTTCAATGCATTATGTCTTTCCTATAACTCTCATCTAGTTTTCTCTCTCTCTGTCCCTCCTCCGATTTCTCCATGTCTCTGGAGCGAGTCCCAGCTTGTTGGAATAGAGGAGGTGCTCCATTCACCCGGTGAAACATTTCCTCTGCTCTCATTCCTTTGCCTTAAAACATTCAGCACTTTAACCAAAGGATTGCAGGAAGAAAGGATGAAAGAAGCAGCACGTGTCTTTCCTATTTCGCACAGCTGCTGGTTTTCTTTGACTCTTCCTGCTCTATTTTCTGTCCCCCCTGTCATCCACTTGGGACATATTTCCTTTTTCTTATGCCTGTTTTACGGAGGTAAATTGGGATACTGGATCTGGCCCACTGAATTAGGTTTACAAATCATTCTGAATTCTGGCATCATGTTTATGTCATTACTTTTCTTGTGGAATCGCTTCTAGTCTTGTTTAGTCTTATTGAGAGCATTCATAGGTGCTTATTAATGCTTTTCCTGCTTTTTTTTTTTAATTGGGTCAAGGTTTTGTTAATTATATATATATATATATATATATATATATATATATATATATATATATATATATATATATATATATATATATATATATATTCACATTAGTTAATTTATTTCACATTAGTTAATAGCGAATTGATTTAGAAATCATTGGCCCTACAGTATTATAACATATGCCTTTAGGAATTATTTATTTTTAATATACTAATACTACATATCATAAAAAGAATATAGAGACCGTATTATAGTTGTGGTGCAAGATGCATGGGCCCTGTAAAGAGTTTTGTTTTCAGTGGGTTTGTCTATCATCTTATATAATAAAATGCTGTCAGACTTTTCAGAGATTATTGTTTATAGACCGAAGCCTGATCATTACTGAGTCTGGATGAGAGAACTTATAATTAATTTTATTTGTAGACACAGTAGATGTATTGAGTTAGATTCACCTGATTTGTATACATCTTCATCCACAAACACACACACACACACACACACACACACACACAGTACTGCAATCACACAAATGGATTTCATTGAATAATATTTTAGATTTGAAAGAAAGTTACAGCTTGAGTCATTCAATATGAGCTCAATATGAAAACCCAATCTCTATTTTGTCATTTCTGTCCTGCATCCAACCTCTTCTGCAATACTAAAAACTTGTTTATTTTGGGTTTTGTACTGCGGGGCCCTGGGAACTGATCTCTAAATATCCCATCATTGAGCGTCTGACCATGATATGCTTCTATTGGCCCATAGTGCATGACCCATCACACACACACGACAGGCTCAAACATGTGACGTAGCCCAGCTACAGGTCCAGTCTCCCAGCTTAGTCTTTTACAATCATGGGGGGATTGTATAAAATGTCGACTAATGCAGTGTGTGCTGGCGCCAGCGCAGTGTGAGTATGAACATATGAGTCAGTGGGTACGGTCGATAATGTGTTTATATAACATCTTTCACATTCCGAAACTAAGAGCCTTTCCATTCTCCCACACTCCTTCAACTTAGCAAGACTCAAATGACACACACACAATACACATTTCATCATTACAACAACCAAATACACACAGTCTCTTTGCCAAGGTACTGCTCAGTTTATACACAGTGCTATAATGTTGTATAGCTCACACTTTCACTGTATATAGACTCATGTACCATCCAAAATGTGGTAAAATCTGTGTCGGCACAAGAGGTGAAGACTACTTTTTTTTTTTTTTTTTTTTTTTCATCCAACCGTTGTTCCCTCCATCCAGCTTTGACACATTCTTCCTTTCTGCATCCTGTCATCAACACCATTTTGGACAGTTCACAATATTTTTTTATATTTGTCAGATTTTTGCTCAGATAAACCACTTCATAAGAAATATTAAAATAGAGAAAAGTGAGATTAAATGTATGATGTTTCTCCTGGGAAAAAAAGAGAATGGTTTGATTTCAATATAAGCATTTTCTTCAAATATCAGATATCAAGCTACTTGAGTTTTTATTCATTTGTGTCTGTTTTTGTAAAATGTAAAACTTTTAGAAGAACAACCTTAGAAGTCAACACTTTTTGTAATAATTATAGATACAACTGTTTAGTAAGGATTTCTTTTAAGGAATTGTGTTCTTTTAGCCTTTTTTGGTAAATATTTTATTTTAAATCAAAATTTAATGAATGGATGGATGCATTAATGAATGAAAAATGAAAAGGATAAATACTTAGGGTAAGGGTTCATTTAAATCCATATTTAAGCTCAATTAACGCTCATGAACTTTGAAAAAGCAACTTTTGAGCAATACAATTTTTGCTTCTATAGGGTGAAATAATGTTAAATTTACTCCTCCATCCATTAAGGCAAAAAGATACGCACACAGCAAGATCATATAATGTATAATATGGCCTGCTTTGCCGGATCTTTGCCGAAGGTACAATACTGCGTACTCACTGCCAGGTGCATCAAGGTCTGCGCAGCATCAGCATGCATTTCTCTGTGCTATGGAGAGGGTCCACTCTCTGCTGTGTGCTGGAGAGAAGGAAGAAACTCTTTGAAGCAATGCCAGCATTCAACACCGCCCACTTCCTGCCAGCGTTTCTGCGCCATCTTGCCAGGGTTCCGCTTTCCCTTTCCAAAATGCTGCCCCATCTGTTGCTTTGCTATGGAGGTCTTGCTCTCTTTTATTCACTCCATTTCAATCCCACACTCTCCGTCTCTGGCAAGAGGGAAATTCTTGCTCCATTCTGGTTCTATGGCGGCATGGCAGTCAACGCTGACCCCATCTTAGCACTTCCTGGACTTTAGCCACAACAGAGCGGGAGCCATCTTGGATCCTTGGCAGAGACACAAAAGTTTCTTTTTTTTTTTTTAACATCACAGGGTAAAAATGTTTATTTTATGTGTGAGAAACACCATCTGGGCTTCTGTAATGGAATCTTTTCTTGTTTAGTAGTGATTCATTTACCCAGAATTGCGTGTTCTAGTGAACTAGTTCAAAATGCTGATTCATCAGCTCTTTTATGTCCTCACTCAGTTGAGTCGTGAAGTTAAGACTTTTCTAAGAACTTGATTCAAGTGCATGCCATACAAATAAGAAAATATGCTTTTAACAACAGGTTGAGAGCTGTAGTTCCAACTAAACATCTTTTGTGTTTCACAAAAACACACACACACAGTTTGTTGGTACTATGTTTTCGGGAAACAGCGGATCATCGAACTACGTCAGTAATAATGAAATGTGCAACCATAGCTGGTTAATGATGTTTGAGAACACAGCCCAGACCATTTCAGTCAGATTTGTGACTAAGCTGTTGTTTCCTGTACAGTGGTGAAGCTTGCTGCACAACTGCCACCTTATAGGATGATACATCATTGGATAAATTAATTTATAACAGGTTCACAAACACACACACACACTAATCCTACCAATCCAAAGCAGGGTTGCAATGGAAAACTGGGTGCCAACGTGCCAAACAGATATACTTTTCATTCCCCCCACTGATGTCTCAACACTTCCCCCGGATCAGTATTTCACCTGTCACATACACAAAAACACACACAAATGGATCCCTTCACTCTATTGTACATGCGTTTTGTGCGAACATCTTTCACACACACTCTTGTCGGCCCATAATGAGGTCTTATTAAGCTCCTTTGGTGCTGAGAATGGAGGTTGTCACCGGGATGCAGGTAAGCCAGCCGCCACAAAGGCCGGTGTCTGACGCTAAACAAACGGCTGACATCGCTCGCGGCACTGCTCAGCCAGGGTGCCAGAACGAGCATCATTTCAAGTATTTCTGACGTGCATTTATCGTACAACAAGAAAATGTTTTGAGCTGCCGAACAAACGGAGCGAGAATAGAAAGGTATTTATTAGAAATCTGTTTATTCTATTATTCCTACTATATCTTGTCAACTTGACACGCTTAAAATTCCTGTCAGTGCTGGAGTCAGGCCCACTGAAATGACGGCGGACGGATATGTTTACCTTTCCCCGAGAGCGTGGGATGGATAACCTGCCCTCCGCAAAGGTGCCTTATTAAATTTGATGAGGAGAAAAGTGTCTTAAAATTTTATCGGAGACAGAGTATATTTGTGCGCCGCTATCAGCTTCGTTACAGATGCCTCTGTTTCCCACGACACACTTGTTGCACCGATAACCAGGCTTCTGCGTGTGTATGCATACATTGTTTTTGTATGAAATGATGATTGTGTGGTTATTGAATCAATGTACATGTCACAATAGAAAAAAAAGGTGTCAGTCAGGATGTGAATATATTCTGGAATACTCTAATCCCAAATTTTGATTATTATTGTACCTACAGTATGCAAGGTAAATGTATAACTTGGATTATAACTTCTATGGTAGTTACAGGTTAGATGAAAGTTTGATAGAATGTATATATATATATATATATATATATATATATAGAGAGAGAGAGAGAGAGAGAGAGAGAGAGAGAGACGTGCTGATGAATTGTGCATCATAGGAACAAGTACATGAACTAAGAATCTAACCTTGGCAAACTACAATGAAAAAGTAGATTTTCTTACACTGGAGGTGGCTGAAAATGTGTTGGCATAACCTAAATCTTTGCAAGTTTAGTTTTACACTGTTAATCATGCCAGCAAACTTTTATTTCTTATTCCTATTGTATGAAAGTATATTGAAAGCACACATTCACCAACACAGGCATGTAAAAAGTGGTCAATTTGTCTTTATGTAAAACGGAAAGAATTTACTGCCCACAAACTTTTTTTTTTTATCTCAGGAAAACTTAAACTCCTAAAGATGGAAAATGAAAAATCGCACATACACACTCGTTTGACATGCATGGTTCTATCTGTGAGATGCAGCGGCCGGGATTGTTTGTATGGTATATAAAAGATTAAAGTGTGTGTATGAGGTGATGCATTGCCATTGTCAGAAAGAAATCCGGCAGGGCGGCCCACCACTATCAGCTCTGAGATGAGAGAAGTCCTTAATCCTACACACACACACACACACACACACACACATTTACATCTGCAAACAACAAACAATACGCCCACATAATTCATACAGAGAATGACAGAAGGAGAGAGGAAGAGGAGGAACAGAACTCCATTTTTCCTGCTTCTGTCAGAGATTTACAGTTGAAGACTTTAACTTTTGATGTGCTATCACACACTTTGTGTTTGTGTGTATTTTTGTAATGGGGGGAGTCACTCTCTGTTATCCCCCCTGAGAACAGAAACAATGCCAGAACACTAAAAATATACTGTGTAAACAACCAACTTCATAAATCCAGTAAGAACCCTTGCTCTGTCGCGGGGCCATTTTTATTTAAATCAGATTTTTGCTAGAATATTACATTTTATGGAAGAAAATTTTTGTGTTTTTTGCTCATTCAATACTTAATTTTTTTGACCCCATCTGAAGTCCAAACAACCATCTAAAAACCCCAAAAATTTTAAGTGACCAAAATAAATAAATACTCATTACTGCAGTCTTTGGCATCAGATGCCTACTTCAAAAATCATTCTAATATGCTGATCTGGTGCACAAGAAACCTTTCCAAATGTTATTAATGTTGAAAACAGGGTGACATTTTATTTTAAGGTCCAATTCTCACTATTAACTAACCATTAACTATGACTTTTGCCTCAATTAACTCCTTATTTGCTGCTTATTAATAGTTTATAAGGCATTTGTTAAGGTTAGGGTATTGGGTAGGATTATGGATGTCATGCATTATATGTACTTTATAAGCACTAATAAACAGCCAATATGTTAATAATAGACATGCTAATAAGCAAGAAGTTATTAGTATGAATTGGACCCTATACTAAAGTGTTACCGAAAACAGTTGTACTGCCTAGTATTTTGCTGTGATAAGATTTATGAATATATCACTTTCAAATAAAAAATATATAGACCTATTAAAAACCATTTAATTCACGTTAAAATCTTCGTTATTTGAAATAATAATGAAAATAAAACAATATTTTTTGACAGCAACTTTTAAATTGGAGATGATGATGATGATAACAATAATAATAATAATAATAATAATAATAATAATAATAATAATAATAATAATAATAATAATAACAACATTTAAAAACTGGCCAATTGATTTTCTTAATCCATTTGCCAAATACTTATTTATTTGTTGACTTGAGTTTAGACTTTGGTGCAGCCACTAAAATTTGACTGCATTTTAAGACACACATTTGACACACAGTAGAGTGATATAGTAAAAAAAAAAAAAACTTTTTAATTGATCTACACACGCCTGTGACCTCACATTAGTCTTTCACAGCTAAGAGAATTAACATAATTGTGTTCATTCAGATAATTTTCCTTTCCTAACACATCATTGCAACCCTCTGTCTGTCCTTCTTTATTTATATCAATCAGTATTTAAACAAACAAACCCTTCATCCAGTTCAGATTTTCACTCTTTTTTTCCTCATGTAGGATAGTCAGCTGATGAGCTGTTCTTAATATTCTCACTTTCATACCTTGGCCTGCAGAAAACTGCATGGCAACTGGTGAAAACCAAGATGCGACCAATCAGAAGATCTGATCAATAAGCCTCATCACGTCATGTCTTATGAAATGTACCGTAATCCACCTGAAACAGAGTATAATGCACATATACGCTTAAGAGCTTTAACACATTTGCCACACAGAGCACTCAGACACAGATAAGAATGAAAGACATCAATGCATCACACACACACATACACCGAAATGATAAGACTTCTTTAAATACACCTCGTAGATAAACGCACATACACAGTTAAATAGATGTACCATCAGTATTAATGGTCTTCCCATTCGGTGTGGGCCTGTGTGTTATTTTAATTCCAATTCCAGAGTGCTAACTCGACATTTCTCTAATTAAAATGTCACTAGGCAGATGATTAGAACTAGCTTCTGAAGTATGAGCCTACATTACTGTGTGTCTGCGATTATCAGTGTGTTACTTGGGTTGATCAATGTGAAATGTATTTAGATGTAATTGAATTGAATACTAATGTCTTTTCAGTACACCGAGTGTGGGCTGCGTCTGATATCATTTGGCAAAAGAACACACACTGTGGGTCGGCCAGTTGTTGCCAGCCTAAATCTTTAGGTGAATAAAATTTTTCGCAAGAACAATAACAATGACACTTTCCCACATGTATAATTTACAAACCAGTTTCCCTTTTCTCTGAATGGAGTGTACAGGTAGTTTGAATCTGTCAGTCAGAAGATGCTAGCGGAATTTTGATTGGCTGAACTGCTGTGTTCTTGTCATCATACCATCAGCCTAAAAAAAAACCTCAACCTCAGGTCAAGCATATCATAAAATGACAGATGGGAAATGCTAACTGCCACAAGTAAATGGTGTTTGTTCTACTATTAATAATTGTTGTGTAAATGATTCAATCATGATATATTATACACATATAATAGTATATATAATATACTTTGTATAAAACAAACAAGTTAAACAATAAAAGACTGTTTTCATTAATACCATTGCTAAGTATAATACTAAGTTAACTTTATAAAATAATAATATAACCTATAATTAACTACTTTGATATTTTGGCTGATATAAATAAGGGAAAAAAACACATTTACACTAAGGACATATCATTTATTATACACCCTATTTATTATAGTTATAGCATGGCTATAATTATTTAAATTAAAGATTTTTTTTTTGTTTCTATTATTTTATAATGTATTTAATATCTTTCAATTATTAGGATCTATTATGTTTACATATACCTGTTTTATACATGGTGACTTTACCACTGTATGTATTTGCATCTTAAATATAGATAATGTAAAAACATGTTTGTATACAGTAAGTACAGATATAAATTATTATTAGCACACTGTAGTTAAAGATTTTACATATGTTAATATAAAATCATTTACATTAACATTTGTTAATGTATATGATTTAAAATTTATTCACAACTAGCTAAACTTTTATCCAAAGTCTGTTGCGCTGCCCTACAACATAGAGTAACATATTTACAGTCGTTTTATATATATATATATATATATATATATATATATATATATATATATATATATATATATATATATATATATATATATATATATATTCAAAACGACTGTAAATATGTGTGTGTGTGTGTGTGTGTGTGGGGTAAGGAAATGATGCAAGCCAGACTCTGTTGACACCTGTAAGAGGACAATGGTTCCTGTCAGACTTGTCAGAGCATGTGCCCTTTCCAGTAAAATTAGTTTTAACCACCATATTCTGTTCATATTTACTGTCTTTATTTGGACTCCCACATACTCAATTTCTTTTTTTTTCATTTTAAATCATTTTCATTTTGAAATTAACTTATTTTCCATTGAGGTTATTTTAAAGGGGGCATAATGCACACAGTTTCACCCAATCTCATATTGATCTCAAGTACCTATAGTGTAATACTGCATCCTTCATATCTCCAAAAAGTCTTTAGTTTTATCATATTTATAAAACATATTGCTTTACGATTCTCTCTGGAAAAAGTCAAACTCCTGGAAAAGCGCTGTCCGGGGAGCTAAAAAGTGACGAGCACTTGAGCACCGAATGCCAACAAAACAGACATTTCATGCTGTTTGACTTACCAGCTACAGTTCTGAATCATGATTGGGATCTTTTATAGCTAGGACCGCTTCACCTTTCAGTATCAAATGATGTGCAAATCCAGTGTGAAACTAGGATTTGTTTATAAAACTTTCATCAACAAACTCTGTTGCTGCCCCGTAAATAGTAACTGTATTCACTGTTTACATAACGCTGGGTTCTTCAGGAAACTGAACAAATGTATCTTTCCCTTGCAACCAAAAACACACTTCTTTGGAGTCATTCTTCCCGCTCAAGTACAGTGCAGCCTTACCTACCGCGGGATGAAGCTCATTGACAGGCACACTCTTGCTCTCGGTCTGGTCGATGCATGTGCAGGAGAGTATTTCCGGGAGAAATGCCTGTATAAGGAGTCCCACCCACATCTACGTCATGAAGATCCACAATTGAAAAAAATCTCTCAGAAACTTGGACTAATCCGGAAGTAAGATTTTTGGTACAGAAATACAGTAAAATGTCAAAATTGATTTTTTTTTTTAAACTTGAGAATCCAACTCTTTAACAATGTAAACAACACTGCATGAAACACCAATTTATTCCTGTTATCCAGCATAATGTTTTAGTTCATGACAGTTTAAGGAAATGTTAATTCAAAATTTTTAAATCTGCCATCATTTTGTCACTGCCATGTCTTTTTAAAAACTGTGACTTTCGATCCTCCTTGAAACACAGAATAAGATATTTATAGCCAAATATCAAATTTGTTATATTCTTTATGCTAAAAGTCAAAAGTTAACATAGCTGTGACATTTTGTTAACCCCTCTTCTTTGAAGTTGTTCACACAAAATAAAGTCACATGTATCGATGGGGAGGAACTATACTTATTCCCTAAAGCATACCTCAGGGCTCTGTATCTGGCCCGCTTGGATTCCAGTTGTTCATTGTTATAATGAACATTAACTTTTTAAAATTCTTTCTTTCTTTCTTTTTTACCTACATGTGATAGGGTAACTAGTACTTGGTAACGCAAAGTGTGAAATTTAAATTATTATAATTATTACGTCGATTTTGGCACCCAATATCACAACAAGATATTTTAAGCTCCTTACGTAGCTGAATCTGCACTGGTTTGAGTGGGCCACCTCCAGTTCCACCTTTTTTTGCTGCCTCCAGCCAGCGCTGTGACGTCTGCTGACCCTAGTTACCTGTGGTTGACCTGGCCATGCATCACTTAGAAAACAACAAGCCAATCAGAAGAGAGACTCATGGATATTAATTAGACAGGCTAAAATCAACCTGTTCTTAGCAGACCTTCCGAGAAAGGAGCTGTAAAAATAATGAGATGGTTTTTGGTAATTATACTGCAAATATATTTTCTTAAACACATCAAAAACTAAAATAAAACTCCAGAAAAGTGCACAATATGGGACCTTTAAGTTAAATTCACTACAAAGCAATACATTAGATTATTATTATTATTTTTTTTTTTTTGTGGCAGTGATAAACGAATGTGCGGTCTGTCAGTTGCGTCCTCTCTTTCCATCTACATATTGTATTTTTGTGACCTTTCCAT
>NC_068374.1:21165793-21198293 GCF_023724105.1 Carassius gibelio
CTCTGAGCTGTCACTCCAGAACAGGATGCCCATTTAGGTTGGACACAATTATGCACTTATGTGTGTGTGTGTAGCCCATGCATGCCGTAAGACATCGAGCAGGGACCTGGGCCAGTCGGAAATGTGATCCACCCCATCGGCTGCCCCCTCCCACTCCAGGGCTGCCCGTCTGGGAGAATTGAACAGTGGGAATTCTGTGTGGCTTTGGGCAGCCGAAGCCTCTTCCCAACAATTACCTTCAATTAGAGGAGCACAGCGGCGCGCAGGCAGAAAAAGGGACCCCATTAGGGGCCAGGCCAGGTGACTGGAGTCAGGCCAGTCCTACTGTCCCCCTCTGCTCACTTACACTGCCCCAGGGCTAGGGTTACACCACACACACACCCTGTCTCTTCACCCCTACCTGTCTATCTAGCTGCTTCTGTCTTGCTGGTCAACCTGATCGTCTTCCTTTCCTTCTTGGGAGTTCGCTAGGGAGGAGATGAGCTAGAGAAAAAGAACTAAAATGTTTTGTAAGGACAATAAATCTTGCAGGGTCTCATGTAGTTTCCAAGTAAACAAGTTTAAAATACCAGTTGGTAAACCTAGTATTCATTAAACTAACATTTTTTTAAAAATACAGTCAGAGTATACAGATAGATATATTTGAAGTTTATCAAGTTTGAAATTCATTTTATAAAAATGTAACTTTATTAATTTTATAATAAGGTTGTATTATTTTAGGAACTGTAAAGAAGTGTGAACCTGAATAAGTTACCGACATATTGTTTTTTTTTGACCTACTTCAATTAAATTGAACATGAAAGTTATGATATCTATGCCAAAGGTATATATCAAAATAGATATGTACATTACCTGTTTATATCTAATATTTCTTCAGATTTTTATCAGTACTGAAATGCAATAATTCAGACTAATGCAGTTAAGGACTTAGATTGTTTTTTTTTTTTTTTTTTTAAGCATATAACAGTGGCAGGTGTGACAGACAATAACGGTATTTTGCAATTTTTCTGCCTACATCTTACACTTATCATTTTATCATTAATTACTGTAATAATCTTCATCTTTTGTCATTTAGGGGTACTAGTATCTGTGCTACTTCCTCATTACTTCACTGTGCCTGGCTTAGCCAAGTTCCTGAAAGCAGAGTAGTTGTCTTTGATTTCGTAAATGTGGCGGTTATATGCGGTGTGATATGTCATTAGAACTTCAAAACGAGTTATTTTTGAGCATTAAATTGAATAAATGTTGTATTTAAACTGCTGAAGGACAGTTTAAGCAGATTTAGAATGGAAATCATGTTATCACTACAATGATTTTCAGTTTGAGCAAGAATAAGGTGCGAGCTCTCTCAGTTTGCCAAACCACCCATCTCATCCAATTGTGTGTTTTACCAGCAAAGAGAATCTATGAAGACTGTCATGCATCGGTTTTATTCTTTGTTTGTTAGTGCATGAGTAATTCAGATGATTCTCACCTGTGCATTTGTTCACCTAAGATTTATGAAAGATGGCATTGTGTAACGTCAACACACATAATATATTATGAGGTCAGTGGAAATGACGGCCCATAAATCAGACTGACACCTCTCTCTTTTAGTTTCCAAATCTCATACTCTGAAAAGAGAAAAGTAGCTCTTTCAGCTTTCCTGACTTTCATTAAATGGACGGTAACACTTTAGTATAGAGTCCAATTCACACTAATAAGTAGTTGCTTATTAGCATGTGTATTATAAACATATTGGCTGTTTATTAGTGCTTATAAAGTACATATAATGCATGACATTCATAATCCTACCCAATACCCTAAACTTAACAACTACCTTATAAACTATTAATAAGCAGCAAATAAGGAGTTAATTGAGGCAAAAGTCATAGTTAATGGTTAGTTAATAGTGAGAATTGGACACTAAAATAAAGTGTGACCAAATGGACCTTTCAAGATGAACCGTCTTCAGGAAAACATCCTGCAGTGTCTTCCAAACACACTTGTCTTGAGAAAAATTGGTGATCTTAAATAATAGTGTAATTCTACCAAAAAGTTCCTGTCGAACCCTGTTATGTTAATGCTTTGTCTTTTAATATTCTATTTTAAACCACTTGGTTCATTTATTTTACAGCCTTTTTTTATCAAAGATGCCAACCATTAAAATACATATGTATATTTGATGGCCAAATAAAAAAAAATATATATATATATAATGTAAAATAACAATTATTTCCATGCACAAATGAAACCATATCCTGAGAATGACTACTTGTATTCACTTTACAGCCTCTGTTTGGGTTTTTTCAAATATTAATGAGAATAGTCTAAATAGATGAGTCTGGCCACTGTGAAAATAAATACTATGGACACATGGTTTAGTAACGTGAACATGGTTTGAGAATCCATCATTAAGGTCAGCGGTCTAGACCCTTGTGGGGATTAATTGTCAATGACAGTAAAGTAGGCAGAAAAAAAACAAAAAAAAACATTTGTTTTACAATGTATTACAATGTGATGTGTTTAGTTTCTATGGTTATCATCGGTATCGTTTATTAAGGCTGACAGTTTGTTGTTGTAACACTGTATTTATGATTGAATTCTGCTTTCATTACTTCACAGCAGAGCTCACCTTTCACCCTGACACTCACTTAATACAGATCACACACATCGGGGAAGGAGATGCCAGACGCACAAACACAAATACATATTTCTGCCTTGAAAAAGCACAGGGAGTGTCTAGATAAATCAAATAAATCATGTGCATTGTCATCAGTAAGGTCTCTGAGAAAAAATGCTCTTGGAAATGAATTGAATGTCGTATATGTAAGCTAAACTAAAGGGGGAAAAACAACTCTGTGCCATTATATATACCTTCAAATTCAAATATTAATTCCAATACCCAAACTATAAATCTGAGTTATTGCCTGCTAACAGACACATCTTTAATTGAATACGTTGGCTGCCTTTCTAGAAAGAATGCCAAGTAGCTTGCAGCAATAAGTTTTGAGCTTCTTTAAAGATGGTGACTGTGTTGACTTTAACTTAATCTGTAAGTCTTTTTCATCTATATAGATATCTATACAGCAATGCTTGAGCCGTGTTATGGTCGTGTTTTTCTTGTCTGCTTAACTAATAAGACTTTTGAATTTTACCTGACAGACAATGCAATGAGATAAATGCATTTAATTAGCAATTTATGTGCAGTTGCATGTCTGAAAACTTTACATTTAGTTTGCACTCAAGCATATTGTTTTAAAACAAATTATTTTCCTAATAAGTATACTCTTTTTAAAAGGATGCTACAGTGCATGTGTACTACTTCTCTGAAATAGTTGGAATGTCATCACTATTCCAATAGATTTATTAAATTTTTCTAGTTTGGTATGTTTCATTGAGGTTTTATGCTGAAATATCAACTTCACAATGTGTAATGTTCTGGCAGCGTGATTGGATGTGTATTGAGGGAATAAAATCTCACATTGTTCTGATTGTGTAAACATGGAGACAATGTATCGAGATAGGATGGTATTATCTGATTTCTCATTGTGAAGCGCAGTGTTTGACTCTATCTGTGAAGACATGCCACTGATACCCAGAAAATATCCACAAATGCTTCCGCGAGAGACAACCTTTGGATTTTATGTGAGAGTGTGTGCTTGACTCAGTGAGTGTGCGTGCGTGGCCTTTGTACGTGGTTGCATGCTTCAATGAGACAATGATAACATTTGTGCTGTTTCTAATTAGAAGTTACTGAAATTGGGATCATTAGTTTTTCAATTAAATGATACAGCATTTCACAAAGCCACTGCTAACCAGTTTGTAATTGATACGGAGTTGCAGAATTTCTTCTTTTTCGTGCAGGTTTACTTACGGCTGCTTTAAGGTGGGAAGTAGCGAGAAGGAACGGCAGATGATACAGCTGCTTCAGTTGGCTTTAGTGTGTGTTTTTGTGTTAAGGTAAGGTGGTCTTCTATAGGGCTTCTGAACTGAAACTAAATATAGTGAATAAAAAGGAAAAACGTGTTAAGGAATCATATATTATTAAAAAGAAGTTTTCTTCAACTGAAAATCAACTAAATGTTCAACATGTAGCTATTCTATTTATATAATATATAATACAATAAAATGTACTGTAATGCAATTATATTACATTACATTATAATTATTATATTATACATGTAAATCAAATGTAATTTAAAAGTACTCTGACTCTCTATAATTATTTTAACAATGTTAAGTTGATATTAATAATCATAGTAGTAATAGTATTAAATTAAAATATTAAATTATATATTATTATTATTATATATTATAGTTATTACATTTCAGCTAAAGTTAAGAAAATAAAATGAATTTAAATGTTATATATAGCGTTATATTCTGTTCTGTACTGTTCTGTTGCAAATTATTGTATACATTTATATTAGTCTTAAATTGCTACATTCAATTTCCTTACCTATTTATTTACAAGCATGGTATTCTGCTCCATATACTGTCTACTCTATACCAAACTTTAAAATACAAATAATTTGAATGATGTCTGACATTTTATATACTTTAAATAGTTAATGATGTGAATCCAGAAAGACTAGAATAAATCACCACCATATCACCAAAAGAAGTATGTCACAATATTTCATGTATTTTTAAGTGCTTTCAGCATACTTTGTGTGGATTATGTTTTGCAGAAACGGTGACATATTTGAATTTCTGTTACTGTGACTAATTTTAGCTCTCTTTCTACCTCCTTATCACAGTGATTTACTGTTTAAAACAACTGTTTACAATGGAGACTAACTTTTAAATCTGTTGTGACTGACAGGGATTGACTACAAACGTACACACACAAAAGCAATCACCCAAAAGTAGTATGCTAGCAGTGTGTGCCAGACTCTTGAACGTATGAGTGTGTTTGTGTGTGAGGTGAGATAAGATCTCGATGTCAGGAGATTATGCTCTTGAAACCAGGACTAATTATAAGCTCCCTGCACTAAGCACTGGAAAAGTATTAATTAAACCATCTCATTTATCAAAAACCTTTTGGCACGGGGAGCACAGAAAGGAAAAGTCAGGGTTTGTGTGAACTGCAGACAGCTCAGTTCCTCAGGCTAATCGAGCTAGCTAACACAGCTTGTTGACAAATGGGCCTTTTACAAAGATTATCAGCATAGAAGTAGACTTTTTTTTTTTTTTTACCAGTTTCTAATATATCTGCAGAAAACTGTCTGTTACCATCTCTTGACATTCAACTTAAATCTCAACTAACACAGGAGCCCTTGGATGTACATAAACTGTTTGAGCCAATCACCTGAGCCCTACATTAGCATAAAATGTGTTGTTAGGATAACAATTACATTAGGACGAACATCTTCACTATTAACTAAGCGTTTTCTCTCAGACTCCTAATTTGCTATTTATTGATAGTAAGTAAGGTAGGTATGTTTAGGTATTGTTTAGCGTTAAGGGATCTACTGTAGAATAAGGTCATGTAGAATAAGGATTTAATAAGTGCTTTATACGTACTAATGATATGCTAGTATACTGCATGCTAATAAGAAAGCGAATAGTTTTTCCTAATCTCAAGTGCTGCCACTGTTAGCACCATTTCAGTATTCCTCGCTCTCTTATTCTTTTCTGAAGGGTTGAAACTGAGTTGACGCTTTTAACATTTCGTAGGCCTTACAATTATTACCTCCACCTTTAATCTAGCACTCATAGTTTTCTTAGCTTGAACAGCAACATGCTGTTTGCTCTCATGTTTTCAGCTAATTTTGACCAAGAATCATAAACGGTACATCAGAGCTTCTCATCATACGTCCTGTATGAGTTCTGTACACAGTGAGTCTCATTAATGAGCCGCTTGAGTTATTCTGCCTTCATTTAAAAATGCATAAATTCATGCTTTTCATATTCTGTGCTGGAATCCCATTATCCTGTGACTGTAATATTTCGGGTATTAAGCTCAGTGACTCTGCGCGGTAATGGCTTAGAGGGGCCGTTCGCGTCATCGCTTCGCATTATGGACGATATTAATCAGGCTCTCCCCGAAGAAAAACCGAGCAGAGAAGAGAGAGAAGCAAGAAAGAGAAACATCAGAAAACCAATTCAGCGAACAAAGGCCCATGTGTTCCCTGGTGGCCCGGGATCGAAGAGCAAATGAAAGAGGGGAACGAGAGACAGAAAATGAAAGAATGGAGGTTTTATCAAGGTGTTGTGTGGAAAGACTTGGAGGGGTGAGGTGGAGCCATTGTGGCGCTTTGACTGAATGAGGAATCCCTATCATTCAGGTCAATTAATTTGGAAGCTTTTTCCTCTTTATCAGATGGTTTTTTGAATAATTGAGATAGCGGGTAGAGGGCATTGTGTCAAGGGGTGTTCCCACTCACTAGCTCTGTGGTTGACGCCACCATGCAGGTAATTTGTCTAGTGTGCTTTGAAGCAGGACAGAGAATCGGGCATAAACAGGGGGCGAACTGGCAACATTTGATTGAGTCGTCATCAATTTCTCATTCTCATGGTCAGTTTGGGGTTTCAGAGACCACTAGTCCATTCTAGTACCTCAAAAACATGTTTGCGTCAGGATGAAGGGTCATTCTTCATTGAAGGTGGCAAGTAGACATCAACTTTAAATACCAATAAATTGTTCACTTTTTTTTTTTTTTTATGTGAAGCAATTTGTGTCATGTTTTTACTTTAAAATGCACATTTCACAAAGTTTGAGAAATGATTTGACAAAATCTGCATGTGACGAGAGGAACATGACCCTTTGCAAAGAAGGCAAAGGGAATTTTGACTACTTTCTATTTGTCAATGCAAATTTGAATAAAACAATTGTCATCGTTATATACACAAACTCACTGCCCACTATAGTAGGTACACCTTGCTAGTACTGAGTTGGACCACCTTTTGCCTTCAGAGCTGCCTTTAGATCTATGCCAGAACTGGCATAGATTCAACAAGGTGTTAGAAACATTCCTCTGAGATTTGGGTCAATACTGTTATGATAGCATCACGCAGTAGCTGCAGATTTGTTGGCTGCACATCCATGGTGCAAATCTGTCATTCCGCCACATCCTAAAGCTGGTCTATTGGATTGAGATCTGGTGACTCTGGAGGCAATTTGAGTAAAGTGAACAAATTTTAATGTTCAAGAAACCAGAGATTATTTGAGCTTTGTGACACGATCCACGTTCAGAGTCACTTAAATCCCCTTTCTTCCTCATTCTGATGCTCAGTTTGATCTTCAGCAAGTCGTCTTCACCACAAGTTGTCTTCTAGCTGCCTAAAGGCATTGAGCTGTTGCCATGTGATTGGCTAATTAGCAATTTGTGTTACCAAGCAATGTATATATATTTTTATATATATATATATATATATATATATATATATATATATATATATATATATATATATATATATATATATATATATATATATATATATATATATTTTTTTTTTTTTTATTTTTTTTTTTTTTTTTTACTTTATTCCACTGGTCGATGTTCCTCTTGTTACTTCATTTTTAAAAATTGAATGTGAGCAAATAATAGTTTATTATAAGGGCTTGTCAGATTTATTACTGTGGCATGAACAAGGCACTTTTCCTGAATTAATCACCCTTTTGAGTCATTAACATTACTTATTTGTTCAGTTGAGTTCACAATTGAACTGGATTGTAGTACATGAGTCTACATTCTATATATTTTTTTAAATGTATTATATAGTTTATAACATTTAACATTTATAGATTTGTATTTATTTTTATTCACTGTTAATGTTGTTGTTGTTTTTTTGCACAAATGTTATTACACATGGTCACCTTAAAAAATACTTGTCTGCTTGTTTCTAAAACTTAATTCTCTCTTCTGAGCCTTGATTCACTGTGATCAAAATATATAAACATATGAGGGAAGGTTAGTTTCAGAATACAAAATCACCCTGGCGTACTTCAAAATACTAATACAAAATAAAGGTCTCTAATAATTCAAGAGTAAAATAATAAAATAGCTTTTATATATAATGTATAAAATATAAAAAGCTTTTCAAAAACGTATTAGCCACCTATAAAGTGGCAGAGCATGCTTGGATAGGTGAGGGTAGAAAGGAACCCGGAACAAGGGTTATACGACTCTTGTGTCTCTTCTCAGAGTAATTTGAGGAAGAAATGGAGAGGGAAATCTTTCAATCTGTGTTTCATTAATTTAGAATTTTTATCGTTGTGCTCATCTGTCATGTTGCGTAAATGTTGCGATCATGGAAGATCAAACTTGGATTAGGTTCTGAATAAAACCAGATTGCAAGCAGAACACAAGAGTGTGTGTTTGTGCACGAGAGAACATTTATCAACATCCTATATAGCTAAAGAAAACGCTAATCTGATGGAAGGCTGATTATGTTAAGATAGATATACTAGCGTTTATGCAACTTTTACACAAATCATTCAATCTGACCCTCCAGTTTCCACCTTAACATCTAACACCAATTGGATCATCTAACACCACACATTTGATGAGAAAACTAGCAATTTTATGACTTATAATTGTTTTACCTATAAACCCAACAACTTCTCTTATAAACACATATCTGTTTAATTAGTACACTCAAACAATTGTGTGCGAATGTGGTTTTCTAATTCATATTTATTTTCTCTGTAACAATGAAATGTCCACCACCTCCAGTAATCTCTCTGCTTCAAATGCTTTTCTCTTTTTCAAATAATATACATAAAATGCTATCCACACCTCATATGTTGAAAAATCCTCCAATTCATGCTGTCGGTAATGCAGAAAGATTCTCCTTAATTAAACTTGTATAGGCAGAGCCAAGTATAAAGAGAGAAGCGAAATTCACTCATGTCATGCTATGAAAATGTGCAAATTATCAAATACAAATTAATTAATGTTTTGAGCCCATGTTCGGAGCAATGGATTGCATTTAGGAAAATTAAAAAGATAGGAGCTGCTCAGCCTTGCCACGCTTATGTGTAATTTATTACTGCTAAGTTCAAAAAGCAAAATAAAACCCTGTCACAAACACAGCCCAGCAAATGTCGGAATGATTTTTTATAATAGCTATACCCTAAAACACTTGTCTCTGCTGAGTTTTAATTAAAAGAAAGATGGAAATATGCACGCATGAGATGATATGCATCGCTCTTTGACATCTGAGGGCCAATGACTCTACTCTCCTCTTCTCATTCTTTCCACAATGCAAATGCAAATTATTTTTCAAATATTTGAGACATGGAACAAAATATTCCACAATATTACCCTCCTAGTTTTTAAAATGGCAACATTTCCTCTTCATCAAGTAATCAGATATGTACTTTTTTTTTTTTTAGCACAAATTAACTATTTAGATGTATGTGTATTTATCGAGTATTTAAATTTTACTCCACTCTAAAACCAGTTCTTTAAATTTTAAATCAATCTCTGTAAAAATAATAATAATTGTAATTAGTTATCATAGCTTTAGTGTTTAAAATGTAGCATTGTAATAACTATACGATATTTAACTTGAAAACTCAAATATCCATGTTGTCACTTAAAACAATACATTTCAAGTTCAAGACTAAACTTAAAACTTAAACTTATGAAATATAAAGGCAGCATGAACACTTTTTTAAAAAAAAAATTGATCCTTTGAAAAATTTTCATCTTTATTAAGTTTGAAATAAAATGTTCAAAAATATACATGCACTTCACTTCCAAAACTGTCAGATATTTGTGAAAATATCAGTCAACAACAATAATCTAGAAAATTGTTTAATTCACAGTAATATAAATTAATAGATTATCATTTACAAATAAGTAATATATAAGTATATAATATATATAATATAATATATAAGTGTCCAATGTTCTAGGTTGTTCCCCCTCAGTAATGGCCTTGTTTTCACTGCAATGAAGGGCACTTTCAGAAAAAAAAAAATGCTTTAATCAAATGGGACAAAGCCAATTTAAGGGTCAACACATTTTGACCTTTGACCTGACGGGGACTCCTGCTCCTTGTTTGTTCCCTCAAGGGTCAGTTTGTCTTGAACAAAGCCTATATAAACAACAGGCTGTCAGTCTCTTAGCATGCTAATGTATCTCAGTGGTCTGGATGGATAAGATTTTGACTTTTCTGAGGACACACCAACCTCATAGTCTGCTGCAGTGGCCTCAATGCCTCTTATTTAAGAGAACTTTAGATCAGAATTGTCGCATAAACCCATATGAAAATGGACATGGAAGAAACCTGAGCTGGGATCAGCATTCATACTGTTGTTCTGAAAGTGAATGCAGGCCCACAGTCAGAGAAGCACCTGGAAGGGTCAGCGTGAGGTGAAATGAAGCAGCTATGTGTTAGTAATGGGGACGTGTGCCCTTTGCCAATGACCTGAGACTAGATTTGCATTTCCTCTTACAATGGGGAAGAGGCTGAATATATGTAGAAAAGGCTGGTGTCAGGTATCATGCAGAAAAACACACATGGTTTGTTTAGGTCTGTGACTATGTGCGTTTTCTACAACAAAACTATTCACACTGAGTGCAGTGATGATTCTCTGTACACCTAAATAAATTGGATCTGCCTCTGAAAGAAGAAAGAGAAAGAAAGAAAGAAAAACACATTGATATACATTGCATAATATATTCACTGTCATTTAAAGATCTAAATGCCCATTTATACAAAGTCTGATCTAACCTATTAACAATAAATTTTTTAATGTTTTGTGTATCAAAGCTATACTCATTCATTTGAAATGAATAAATAAATTAAACAGACAGCACATCATCACACGATGATATGCGTTTAATGCTTTGTACACTTTTTTGTTGTCGTTGTGAGTTGCTAAATTATTGCATGATTTGAACCTAAAACTTGACTTGGTGTGAACAGACCTTAAGTCCAATATTAAAGGATCATACCTTTATTTGTATTTTTATACTATCACACATTTTGTTTCACCCTAGCCTCATACCTGAAATTTCAGTCTTAATCTATGAAAATCAAAGCTAAAATATAAGTGTACTTTATATATATATATATATATATATATATATATATATATAGAGAGAGAGAGAGAGAGAGAGAGAGAGAGAGAGAGAGAGAGAGAGAGAGAATAATAATAGAAAATAATAGAATCCCTTTCAATATTTATTGTGAAAGTTTTAAATTGAATGTCATTTCGATTTTTTGTGATAGGGAAAACAGTAAAAAAATATTATTCAACAGTATGTATTTAGGATACATAAAATGCTAGCTGTAGTAGCCTTGGTAAGACAAAGAAGTCTGCAGTTTAATTACAAAAAAATAAAAAATAATTTTCAATCACAGAATGCTATTAAAAACAATACTGTATATAATTTGAGATGTGGTGAAAATGAGTTTGATTTATAATAGACAAATGAAATAGTGTAATTGATAGTCTATTTTCTAAATGCCCACATGGCCAAACATATATAAAATAAATGCACATCAAGTCTTTTAATGCAAAAGCTATTGACATCACAGTATGTTACTTTGTATTCAGTCTCAAAGATGCAGTATTTTACAATTCTGTGTAAAATAGGGCCTAAAGTGATTATTCTTTTCTTGTCCAAACATACTCTCGGCCCTTTTTAAACTCTGACGTGCATTGCGTTCAACTCTTTTTACATTTATCTCCCCTTTTTCATCATTTCTCCTTTATTCTCACTCACTTTCTCTTCACCCGCACTTGACAACTTCAACGGAACGGTACATCCGTGACTCACCGCGAGTCCACATCCACCATTGTTCACTGTGAATGAACGTCCGTCAGAGGAGAAAAGAAAAGGCTGTGTGGTGAGGACTGGACGAAACGCGAGTTAATTAAGAGTGGGTGAGAAACAGAGGGAGCCGTACACCTCAGTTAAAAAGACGACACACACAGATGAGAGGATAACGCATTAATTACTTCTCTCATTGCTACAACGGAGTCTGAGAGTTGAGAGAAAGTCATGGAGTCTTTGGCATGGAGCACAGCTTTATTATAAGAAATGGGTAAAAGGATTGGAGGGTGGGATGGAAACTGGGAGACAGATGGAAAGGTGATGAGACAGAAACTATTAAATTAAACCTGTGCCAATTAAAGCATTAGCCCCACAACAACGAAGCAAGTGTGTATATTTTTTTAATCTAAAATTCCAAGTGGCTTGAAATATTTACTCAAGATTAAGCTAATTCTGCCTAAATGTTTCATAAAGAGACTAAATTATTTTTGTTTTGTTTTTTTTTTTACTTGAAAATTTGCAATAATTAAACATTTTAGGTTAGGGCTTACAGGAAAGTTACTCTTATAGGTTTGAAATTCTTACAAGATTTTAATATATTTCGAAGAAAGTATAAGTGTTGTTTGCCTACGTAAAACTCACAACCACAATTCCAGGGTGTTGCTCTGCAGTTGCTATATATACACCTTGCATCTACAAGTGTTTGAGCTCTTTTATTGTGACTCGTATTTAATAGGACTTGTTCCTGAGCTTGTTGCATTACAACTGCAGTGCTGTACCTGCTGTACCAGGTGGGTTATCGAGCAAGTTCACTTGCTATATGCCAGAAAAGCTATATATATGGAGCTGGTTTATTAATGCAAACATTGAAATATACTGGTTTACAAATCATGCATATGGTAAAAGAGTTTTGAAGTCATTGCATAGTATTGTGCAAAGAACCATATGAAATTAAGAATTGATTAATGAATAATCTGCCCCGCAATCATAATTAGTGTCAATTAACGTTGCTGGTGTTATACTGCCACTAGTGTTCATTTCAGCTGCAAACTGCAGTGCATTTTATGTATATGTATATTTTGGAGTCTTATATTAAGGGGCCTGTTTTTCCAATGAGTATATGTTTTTATGGATGCTGTTAGAGTTTGTGGTCAAAAAAGCCCAAGCCAAAAGTCCAGTTGTTTAGTACAGTAATAGCACAAATAATGCAAACGTAATTGAAGTTCAATACTTAGGTTTGGAATCGCCACTAATAGTCAGATTATAAAACAAAAAGTGGAAGTCAGTGAGATGTAGCCATTTATATTTTCTCTTCCTTGAGACACTGTATATTTCTATGTAGTTGCTTCAATGCAAAAATAAAGATTCTGCAATCCATGAGATTGCCTCTCTACTGTTTTTCTCCTCACTTCTTCCACAGGTCCCTTGAGAGGGGGGCGGGCGGCCATGAGCCACGTATAATTACGTAGTGGCGATGAGGGCATCCGATAGGTGGGATAGGGGGAATACGGCGAGATAATTAACACTGATACCCAACGCAAGACCAACGCAGACGAAAGGTGGGCTCAGAGATAAAGTGCTCATCAGAGCGCAAAACCGCCCTGCGTGCAAATAGTTCCTGGGTAAATAAACGAGACGAAGCGAAAGGGAAGGAGAAAGAGCCAAGGTTAACGCAGTTTGAAATAAGGTTACGCCTCCATCAAAGAGCATTCAGATGACATTAAGAATGGGGAGGTGGTGGGGGTGAGCTATTTTTCAGAGCGTGTTAACTTAATGGCCTTGCAGTCGCCTCAGTGATTTAAACACGCAGCATAGAATAGGTCTTATTTTTTTACAACTTCTGTCATTCTTTCTACTGCAGTCATTCAAGGGTTTTCTGAAAAGCTGAAAAGTTTAATTTATGGCATGAAAATAGACCCTATTTATTTTCTTAATACACATTTCTAGTCTCACTGTGTATTCTATGTACATGTTTTTCTGAAGAAGAAAATATCTATTTGTAATCAAAATGTGATCTCTCCACTTCTGAAATAACTTTCCTTTTGGTTGCTGCTATCAAGCAGCTTTATTAAAATTCCAAAATAACACAATTATATTTGTCTACCAAAAAGTCATTTAATGCAACCGGTCAAGTCACATGGTGCAACCAACATGCAGAAAGCATCTGAGCATCTGCAATAACTTTCCTTTTGGTTGCTGCTATCAAGAAGTTTTATTAAAATACTGAAATAACACATAATTATAACTTTTTGTCTACCAAAAAGTAATTTGATGCAACCGGTCAAGTCAAGTGGTGCAACCAACACGCAGAGACATACAATAATACTCCAAACCAAATAGGAAGTCATAGTTATTACTCTAGAAGACCTATAAATTTTAGATCTCTAGCAGACACAACTACGTTTTACAGGTGGAAAAATGTCATGAGGTACAACCACCCCAAAAGAACAATGTTATTTGTGAATGAATTTTGTAAATAATTTAGATTTTACACACACATATTAAAGGTATAAGAAAAATGATGATGGTTGCACCATATTAAATTTTTAGTTAATGTTAAAAATATTGTACTTATACAGTACACAAAATATATTATTTTTTCTGCATATCATTTTTTTAATGGTATTCATGTAAAGACTACTTTTGATGAGTTTTACAAACCTCACTTTTTAATTCACATGGAAGTAAAAGGGTTGTGAATGCCACTTCATTCACACGAAGAACACATTTACAGCATTTACCATATTAAGTGGGTGTGTATGACCAAATGTTAGTGCCTTTCAGCAGGTAATCATCTGAGATGCCTTAACGTCGACCTTCTAAGATAAGAGTTCATTGGCACAAACAAGTATCAAGTATTTGTGTGTTTGGACTGGAGATGAAGATTACCCATCATCCCTTTCCCCTTATGTTCATGTGGGGGCCCGAGATACAAAGCTATGATACTCTTGGGTATAAGATGGGATATAAAGAGATAAAGATGGCTTCTACGCCACATCCCACACAGACCTGGCACAGGGGAGATGGTTCAGATGCATTGGAACCAAAATGGAGGAAGCAATCTTATCATACTGCCGCAGAGATTAAACATTTTAACGCACCTCCATTTTGAAGGCAGTGTTGGCTCCCTCCTCGCCTGGGCGGACATGGAGATTGGTGTGGCATGGTTATTATTGATTCTGCTATGCTCAGCATTACGTTAAGAAGGTTAACTACACCTAAGCATCCCGACAACACATGAAGTTTAGCATTTGTGTATAACTTGATATTGTTAAGATGTAGATTTTTGATAGCAACCAACATCCTTACTTGCATCTTGTGAGAGCTTGCATTCGGGGATTTTGTTGATCACTTTTGCCGATATTTTTGTGATGCACAAATTCTGGTTTCCTAATGCGTCAAAATGTGCGTCATTACTTGCGAAGGACGCAGTGTGTGGGTCTTGGCACGTACCTTTGTGTGTCTTGTGAAGATTTTGGTCTGTTTTGGTGAGAATGTTTTGGTTTGTTTGTTTGTGTGTAGGTGAAGTCTGGCAGAAGCGTTTTTATCTAAGATGCTCCATTTGATACCCATCGGGCAGCCTGCTGGTTCCACCAGCTCGCATTCCTCCAGTTTGTCTTCTCGAGTGTGTGTCTGTGTGCGAGTGTGTGTCTGCTTGACCTGTGGCTTGATATCAGATATGACTCTCTCTTGCACGCTAGAGTTTGCTCTTATCACCTTCTCAGTAGCTTTCCTCTTTCTCCAGAAGAGTAAAGAACAAACATAAAACTGTCAACCAAAACATAATCCCAAACAGCTGATGAACCCTCACATATAGCTGAAAAGATTCAAATTGGTCTGAATCAACTACATTTTGTGTCTTGGGGATTGGCTTAGTTTTGTTCAAAAGGTGATTAGATGTTAAAAAGTCCAATAGTCCATTATCAGCAAGTGTAATTAATTATTATTATTTTTTTTTTATAAAAATTCAGCTTTACTTAGCACTAAGACATTCACATGTTTGATTACAAAGAGAAAACATGCTATTTTTAATTTTATTGTATGTTAATGAAAATGAGGCATACTGTATTTCTGTCCAGTAGGTTTAATATATACGTGTATAATATCAATTTCCTACCGTAAACATATAAAAAAAACATTATTAATAGTAATATGCATTGCTGAGGACTTCATTTGGCCAACTTTATAGTCCATTTTCTCAATATTTAGATTTTTTTTTGCACCCTCAGATTCAAAATTTTCTAAACCTTTACTTATTAATTTCTTAAAATTATTGCACACCTACTACAAACCCACTTCACATCTCCAAACCGAGCCAGAGAGTTTGCTTTGCTCTGCCGTATTTCATTTCTCAGTCAAGATGAATGCGGCAGTGAATGTATTCTCATCCGATAAAAACAAATTAATTTATCAAACTGTCCTAAAATAAATGTGGTTGTCATGGTGGCGGTGACGAGCTTTGGTGAGTGGTGATGTGGGATTTATTAAAAGCAGGAGTCGGCGTCCCTGCTCTCCCTCGCCTGCATTCATCTTACTGACGCAGGCATTATGACTGAGATGAGAATCATAACTCTCCTGCTTTATTGTGCTTTCCTGCAGTGTGTTGGGGTGTGGGCAGTGGTGTACCAACCAGGTGTGCCGAACTCAAATAAATAATGTCTTTGTTCCTAGATATGTAGATTAATTTATTTCAGGCTGTGTGGTGATTAATCATCACAAACAATCTGTCTTTTCAGAGATGGATCCATTTAAATTAAGACTATTCATAGAAAAAAGGAAAAAAATATAGATTGACCTTATATCTGCTCAAACACAGAAGGGTTTGTGTGACATAGATGGAGTTTGACATTGATCCAATAGCTTTCTACAAGAATGATCATCGTTACTAGTCAGTTGACCTTCTTGTTATACAATAATGTGATGCCGGATATTAATCTCAAAAAGAAATATTGTGCCAGTTAAGAGCAGTGTTTCTATGCTAATAGAAAGCATATTCACATAGTCTAAGTTAGTATTGTTAAGAGAACAGTTAACAAAAAAGTATGTACTCATTTAAAACAAATTTTTTTAATAATTTCAAACATGGCTTTGTTCTGTGGAAAAAGTAGATGCTTTTATAAATGTTCAAGCTCCAAAGCTCAAAAAAAAAAAACTCCAAAGCTCAAAAAATAGCATAACGTACCATAAAACTAGACAACATTTAATCAATATAAATACCTACTGAAATTTTTATTATCTTCCCCTTGTCAGACTCTGTTCCATGTCTTGTGTTGTGTTTTCCTCCTCCACGTGCCATATTTGTTTTTTCCTGTTCCTGTCCCTGTTTAGCCCATTAGTTACTATGCATTTAAAGTGTGTCCTGCCCCTCGTTCCCCATCCACCGTTAAATGTCATTGTGTGTTATGTGTGTCCCTTGTTCCTGTGTTCCCCGTTTTGAGTTCATTAAAGAAAAACGCCACAGTTTTTCCATATTTCACCATGTTCTTCCCTCAACTTAGATCAGATGACACGTGAAAGAGCACTTTGTGGCATTTTACAAAGTCTTTGGAATTTACTTTAATCTTCATATCCTGGTTCCTTCTGTTCTATGATTCATGACAGAACAGCGGACCCAAAACAGGAAGCAGCCTACCTACTCCCATTTTTTTGTTTTAGTTTTGAACTCAGCTCCAGAGCTCTCTCCAGTGTCGGCTCCAGTCGCAGAGCTCGCTCCAGTGTCAGCTTCAGCTCCAGTCACAGAGCTCTCTCCAGTGTCGGCTCCAGTCGCAGAGCTCGCTCCAGTGTCAGCTTCAGCTCCAGAGCTCGCTCCAGTGTCGGCTCCAGTCGCAGAGCTCGCTCCAGTGTCAGCTTCAGCTCCAGAGCTCGCTCCAGTGTCGGCTCCAGTCGCAGAGCTCGCTCCAGTGTCAGCTTCAGCTCCAGAGCTCGCTCCAGTGTCGGCTCCAGTCGCAGAGCTCGCTCCAGTGTCAGCTTCAGCTCCAGAGCTCTCTCCAGTGTTGGCTCCAGTCGCAGAGCTCGCTCCAGTGTCAGCTTCAGCTCCAGAGCTCGCTCCAGTGTCGGCTCCAGTCGCAGAGCTCGCTCCAGTGTCAGCTTCAGCTCCAGAGCTCGCTCCAGTGTCGGCTCCAGTCGCAGAGCTCGCTCCAGTGTCAGCTTCAGCTCCAGTCACAGAGCTCTCTCCAGTGTCGGCTCCAGTCGCAGAGCTCGCTCCAGTGTCAGCTTCAGCTCCAGAGCTCGCTCCAGTGTCGGCTCCAGTCGCAGAGCTCGCTCCAGTGTCAGCTTCAGCTCCATTCACAGAGCTCTCTCCAGTGTCGGCTCCAGTCGCAGAGCTCGCTCCAGTGTCAGCTTCAGCTCCAGAGCTCGCTCCAGTGTCGGCTCCAGTCGCAGAGCTCGCTCCAGTGTCAGCTTCAGCTCCAGAGCTCGCTCCAGTGTCGGCTCCAGTCGCAGAGCTCGCTCCAGTGTCAGCTTCAGCTCCAGAGCTCGCTCCAGTGTCGGCTCCAGTCGCAGAGCTCGCTCCAGTGTCAGCTTCAGCTCCAGAGCCTGCTCCAGTGTCGGCTCCAGTCGCAGAGCTCGCTCCATTGTCGGCTCCAGTCGAAGAGCTTGCTCCATTGTCGGCTCCAGTCGCAGAGCTCGCTCCATTGACGGCTCCAGTCGCAGAGCTCGCTCTAGTGTCAGCTTTAACTCCAGAGCTGGCTCCAGTGTCGGCTCCAGTCGCAGAGCTCGCTCCAGTGTCACCTTCAGCTCCAGAGCTCGCTTCTGTGTCGGCTCCAGTCGCAGAGCTCGCTCCAGTGTCAGCTTCAGCTCAAGAGCTCGCTCCAGTGTCGGCTCCAGTCGCAGAGCTCGCTCCAGTGTCAGCTTCAGCTCCAGAGATCGCTCCAGTGTCGGCTCCAGTCGCAGAGCTCGCTCCAATGTCAGCTTCAGCTCCAGAGCTCGCTCCAGTGTCGGCTCCAGTTGCAGAGCTCGCTCCAGTGTCAGCTTCAGCTCCAGAGCTCGCTCCATTGTCGGCTCCAGTCGCAGAGCTCGCTTTATTGTCGGCTCCAGTCGCAGAGCTCGCTCCATTGTTGGCTCCAGTCGCAGAGCTCGCTCCATTGACGGCTCCAGTCGCAGAGCTCGCTCTAGTGTCAGCTTTAGCTCCAGAGCTCGCTCCAGTGTCGGCTCCAGTCGCAGAGCTTGCTCCAGTGTCACCTTCAGCTCCAGAGCTCGCTTCTGTGTCAGCTCCAGGCCCAGAGCTCACTCTAGTGAGGGCTCCTGTTCCTGTGTCTAGCCCAGTGAGGGCCCCTGTTCCCGAGTTTAGCTCAGTGAGGGATCCTATTCCCAAGTTTAGCCCAGTGAGGGCCCCTGTCCCCGAGTTTAGCCCAGTGAGGGCTCCCATTCCCAAGTTTAGCCCAGTGAGGGCCCCTGTCCCCAAGTTTAGCCCAGTGAGGGCTCCTATTCACAAGTTTAGCTCAGGACACTGTTCCTGCTAAGATCCCTGTGAATCTCTCCAAGTATTTTTTTTGGAGGGGTGGGGGGGTAGTAGGGCTTCAGCCGTAGAAGAGGGGGCAGGGGCTGGAGCTGCGGCCTCGAAAGCTGCTCTGCCATGGCCTCCTGAGTTCCCTACTCTGCTATGACCTTGTGGACTGTTTGATCCGCCGTGGCCTCCTGAGGTCCCTTCTCTGCCATGGACTCCTGGACTGTCTGATCATCCATGGCATCCTGGACTGTATGCTCCTCCATTGGCTCCCGAGCTGCCGCCATGGCTCCCCAAGCTAGAAACGGTACTGATAAAATGAGTGCTTAATTGTATGGAATGTGCAACTGTATAATTCTTTATTCATTCATACAAGCATACAAATATACTAAATAGGTGACATACAACATTGTATTTCAGTTTACTATAAATGCTTGGGCATATTTAACAGAACAATTTAACCATATTACTAAAACAACAGAATCATGAAACTACAAACATAGTCGAATCCTAATCAAGTGCATCAAAAAACATCAATATAGCCTGTTCAGCTAAATGCATTCAATAAAAATTTAAACTAATATATTGTCATGTAATTGCAATTTACATGTATTAAGTGTACAAACACATTATACTCAATTCACATTTAAGTATACTCTTTTGAAGTATATAATTTTTAATAAGTACTCTACATTCTGGCATTGTAAACGTGCATGTGTGTGTGTAATAATGTGGGAAAGGTTTCACTTGTACATGTAGTCAATGCTAGAATTATTTGTGAGTGTAGGAGAGTGTGTTGAATGTGAGGAACGGAAACATGTTAAAGTTGCAGGATCTTCTGATCTGTAGTAATTATAAGAGGCAAAGAATTTAATTAATTAATGCAAAATCATCCTCTGTCATTTATTTCCACCTCTTTTGTTTCACTGTCCTCTGAGACGCCCATCCGTAACCCTTTTTTGATCCTTTTCTCACTTGTTTTTGATGTTAAACCAAAATTATCATTATCGGTGGTGTAATTGCGAGCTAATTATGAGCAGGAATTCTCTCATGGTTCAAGATAAGGATGCAAGTCCAGAAGTGAAAAAAAAAAAAAAAAAAAAAAAACGTGTGTAGTTGTGTGAAGTTTGAAGTTTGTGTTTGAATGTATGCATCTTTGTCTAGGAGAAAGAGAGAATAAGGTATGTCAAATGTTAGAATCTAATTCTAACGCGAACAAAAATGCTAGTTATGTGTCAGAATGCAATTTATAATGCAATGAAAATATGTATTCTCATTGCTGTCGCACGGGGTGCTATAGTGTCCATTAGTGGCCATGCTGATAGCATTGGATGGTACTATGATGATATTTCGATGTTTTTTATGGTATTGTATGATTATCATATGCATGTACAATAGTGCTCCAATAAGGTACAAAGAATACTTCGATGGCATTGTTGTACTGTAAAAATAAAAATAACAAAATATTAAGGCTTAAGAAAATTAAGAATCTTATTCCACATATTTAACGTTTACATATTTTGCATATATGTTTTTGTATAACTTTATATATGTAACAAACAAAAATCCAGGCGATTTGTACAGCTGTACAGATTGGATAATGATACTTAGAATGTGTCCTGGTAACATTTCAGCCTGGCATTAAAATACACAATTTTATTAATTTATTTGCTATTTCTTTATACAAACATCAATTTATTATTATTATTATTATTATTATTATTTTATTTTTTGTGTGCATTGCAGTAGTGTGAATGATAATGTGAAACGCATAAATATCCTAAAAATAATGCCATAATGCCAAATTTTTTGTAATGGTTAAAAAAAAAAAATAGATAAAATAAAAAAATTAAATAAAATGATTTTATTAAAAATTTATTTTTGGGTGACATATGACCCATACATCATCATGACTTTATTTTTTACTTTGTGTGTGTGTGTGTTAGTCTATTATGTGCAGTGTGTTGTATATACATCAGTGTATTTAGTTTGTCAGATTTAGGTGAGTTCCTCTTAAGTTTGTATGCATACATTTGTCCCTCTGTTTTTCCGCAGTGGGTTGGAAACAGGACTTTGTCGTTTACTTTCCTACTCTATTTTCTCTTCCTGTTGCTTCCTATCTTCTCTCTCTCACTCTCGCTGTCATTCTCACCCTTTTTTTGTCATTTTCACTCTAAATTTCCCCTCGTTGTCTGGAGGCGTGCGTGTGTGTATGGCAGACAGGTCTTTGGTAACGGTTACATAAAAGCCTTGGGTCGCCAGCTTTTTCGGCATGTGACAGCAGTTGCAGCATGTTATATATCTGACAGGTGCACAGCAGGTGAGAATCGCCATGGAAACAGTGTAACTAGGGGCGGACAGGAAGTTTAGGGATGACCACAACTCCTGGCTAGGAGCTGACAGGGCTAAACCACACGTGTTTGAGGACAATTTTTTTTTTGTGGGAGGCCCAGACTTGCTTTATGTGCTGGACAGACCAAACCACACCCAGCTCTTCTGCACTGTCTGTGGGCTGAGCTCTGTGCCTCAACCCCAGAGACTCAGTGTGGTGGAACGGTGGTACAACCGACTGCATATGCCTATGTGCTTTTATCAGAGGCTCCCTTCTTGTAGCAGTTGCAAAAACACCCACACTCGACTTTTTAACTCAACACCTGCTCAAGTATTTTTTTCCCCTTTCTGTTGCTATTATATTAACCTAATATAAATTCTCTTAAATAGAATACACACAATTGATAGTTCCAGTTCTGGATGCTGATTGGTTGATGTGGTTTTTCGCTATGGCCAAACTACAATCTTTAGCCGTGATTACATTTACAATCTACATTCACAAAAATTTTAATTTTTTTGGGGGGGTGGGTGTTAGTGATGAATAAGTGAAGCCTGTCATTTTAGTCATTATTTTCTAGTTTAACCATCAAACACCTTGAGGTAATGTGCAAGTTTCATAATATCATATGTGTTTATAAGTGTGTGTGTGTGTGTGTCTGTGTGTGTGTTTATATGTATATAAATGATTTAGAAAATGCATTTGTATGTGTATCACTTGAGCGGCAGTGCAGGTTACAGCAGATTTGGGCATCCGTGTCAGTCTCTGTGAGAAATACTGCAAGTGGAGTGATACAAACGTTGAAATGGTTGGAGTTCTGTTACCACAAGAATGTCGCACAGCTTTAAAAGGTTCTCAGCCAGTCAGATTCGAGAATTCAAAAGAACTGTTGTGTGTGTGTGTGTGTGTGCTCTTGTTTTTGTGACATATCAGGACACAACTTTTTTGTATAATGACATGGGTATGACACAGGTATTACAAGGAGAGGGTGACTTATGAGGACATAACCCATGTCCCCATTTTTCAAAACGTTTATAAATCGTACAGAATTAGTTTTTTTGAGAAAGTAAAAATGCAAGTTTTCTGTGAGGGTTAGGTGTAGGGTTGGTGTAGGGCCATAGACTATACCGTTTCTACAGAATAAAAACCGTTATGCCTATGGGATGTCCACACTTTTCACAAAAACAAACGTGTGTGTGTGTGCAATACCACATGAGTAGACATGAGACATGGCAGTATATCAGCATGGCTAGGTTATCAGAAGCCCTTTCACACTGCGATTCCGGCAAATGCACGGGTAAAGTGTTCTGGCAATTGTTCCTGGGTCGCTAGATTTTGCACTTTCACACTGCCAGTGATTACCCGGAATTATGTGCGTGTGTTCACACACAACCCGTAAAGTTGTTCCAGCAATTGGCCGGGTCCAACGTGCAATGTGAAAGGACTAGAGTGTGCTAATATATAGCCATGTTTCACAGTTACGAGGGTGATTTTTGTGTTTATACAACAATTTGACAGCACAATTGTGTAGATACATAAGAAGCAACAACAGTTTGTCTTTAAAAACCCTCTTTTGTGTGGAACTACTTCCTTCAACCATGGATTCAAATCTCAGTTTGACAGTTTAACAGCTGATCCCAGGCCTCTGTTACTTATTTCGAAAACGTCACTAGTAATAAAAGAGCATCGAGTTGCTTCATTGAATACAGGCATCAAATTCTAGTGTATCTAATTATCTTATTAAATATCTAATATCTTATTCATTCTTTAGCTCAACCTCATATACAAAACATTAGGTTCAAAGTCCGCTGAGGAAATATATCTTTGTCATATTATCCTTTCATCTGTTAAGGGTGATTTCAGTGCATTTGTTGCCTGCGTCTTACAAGCTGTTGTAGGAAGTAAAAATTAATTACAACAGTTTTCAGTATCTTTGAGTATAGGCGCTGTCCTAAATGGCATACTTCATGTGTACTTGCGGTCTTGCAGACTTACAATGGCTTCCATGTGCACATGTCCATTAAGTCCATGAGACCGTTGGGTTACCCATTAGTCATTTAGCTTTCAGAAGGGTGCTCTCGAGCATGTGACAGCTATGCACCCTCAATGCACATTTCTGCCAACTCCGCAGCAAACTTCTACCTGACAATCAAAGCGGCATTACATCATCTGGAGTCAGAGGAAGTTTAGGTATTGGGAATTTATAAATAACGGACACTTGGTTGCATATGGTTTTCCTGGCAAGGATGACCAGCTGTCCTTTCTCTCTAATGTTAATTTATGATTTACTTTAGGTGTTGGGTAAAATTAGGAATGTAGAATATGCTAATGCAGAATATGTGCTTTATAAGTACTAATGAACAGCCAATATGTTAATAATAGGCCTGGTAATTAGAAACTAGTTAACAGTAAGAATTGGTCCCTATACTAATGTCTTACAGGCAATTCAGTCATAAGTACAAAGGCAGCATTGAAGTTTACATAAAATATAAAGTAATTTTAGATTTAACTCTCATCCAAAACTATTTGCTCTGGAATAAAATAATAGATTAATGAGAGCAAAGACTTCCCGTGAAATGTACCTAAAAATAATTATAGCTCATGTTTAACTACTATAGAGGCATCAGAGCCAGCTGCAAATTCCAGAATATCGAGCTGAGGTGAGGCTGCTCTGGGTAGGTTCATGAGCGCTGAACGGCCACTTACACACTGGAGCGAATTTGTTGAAGCCAGCTTTTAAATAGATGTTATCTTTAACAACAAACTGCGTATCTGAAGTCTTAAAACTACATTACATGACAAAAAAAGAACATCATTTTAAAGATACTGTGGATTTGGGTGTCCAAGTGGAATGATACGAACGGTGACAAGGTCAAGGTTATCTGTTATCAGCCAATCAGATTTGAGGACCAGATAGAACAGTTTGTATGTATATATATGTGTATATATATATATATATATATATATATATATATATATATATATAATATGTATATGTATGTATGTATGTGTGTGTATATATATATATATATATATATATATATATATATATATATATATATATATATATATATATATAATATACTTTGCCATTTACTGTAATATGTTTTTCTTACAGCCGATTTTATGTATCATTTCCTGGTGGTAGACATATGATGTGGTAAAGGACTTCCTGAGGCCATATGCGTACTGTGAGCGTTGTACTTTCCGTGTGTGTGTGTGTGTGTGAGAGAGAGAGAGATCTATTACGATTTTAGCATTTCGATGAGGCCTAATCTTCAAAATGTCAGCATCAATAGAATCAGTGGTGAATCGTGCTGACAGTCCCTGCTGGAAACTCTGAGGCAGCACTGCTCCCCGAGCTGTGTTTCTTCGTATTGAGTAGTGCATAATTCTTAGAGAGTGTCTTTGATTTTTCAGATTCAACATCTGAGAATATATAGATGAGGTTATTGCTCATTTAGGGAGACTGAGAGGTCAAATTAGCAGAAAGGTGAATACTGAAAATTCTTCGAATCTTTCTCATTCTGACTGACTCAGGTTGAAAATGCCAGATCATTCAAAGAGTGTGAGAATGAGAGGACTCAACTTTTTTTTTTCTTTTTACTTAGAAAAGCTGTTATTGTCCCCATGGTTCCATTTTGTGTAACCTTATTAAACTATTATTTACACATTAACTCCTATCATACATCTTGCTCCTTCTTAAGTCAAGAAGTATTCTTGGATTTATTGAAAACTGGATAAAGCCGTTCATAAAACTAAAGCTGTGGTTCTCAATCCAGCTGGCAGCATGATAGGAAGTTTGATTAGTATCAGACTGTGTGTGGGATATATATATATATATATATATATGAATAAAGTAGAAAGTGCACTGTACATGTTGTATTTTATTACTTTCTCTGTGTGGAAAGGAAAGATCAAAGTGGATTATTCAATGTACAACACATTTTTAATGTATGGTTAGATTCACCATAATTATAATTTTTCTGAGATAAAGGGCAAGTTCTGTGCTTTTAGATTATTATTATTATTATTATTATTATTATTATTATTATTATTATTATTATACTGTTTGATTCATTGATTGATTAAAATTATTTAAAGGGTACTTTGTGAGATATATATATATAATTGTATTTATTTAATTTGTTGTGTGTGTTATTTAAAGGAACTTTATTAGGTAATGATTGAATTTGTGTAAAAATATAAATGTATTTTAAAATTAGTTATAATTAATTAATCAGCCACTTTGAATTTAATTGTTTGGAAGTCAATTTGAAATTTAGAAAATAGTTGATTCGAAATGACAGAAATTATTATTAGTTAAATTTTCAGATTTTGATCAGATTTAAAAAAGTCTACTTTCACAACTAAACTTACACATCATTAGCTATATTCTTCATATATTTTGTACGGAAACACTCTGCTTTGTATCTTAAGTGCATTTATAAGAATATGCTTAAAAAATAAATCAATATATAAAAATCTGGAAACGTAGAATCCTCTTCGTTGCATGTGTTCCATGACTTCTCAACCTGATAATTTAGATTAAATATACCTGATTAAAATATTTAACATGTACACTCATTCACCCAAAGACACTCTTGGTGGATTTGTTGCTAATAGTAGCTAGGTCTGTTAGGGTGCTTTGCTCAATTGCAGGAAGTCATTGTTGACCTAGTTTAGTGACACTGGTAAGACAGCTCTGCAGGCATCGGCCTTATAACCCATTGTGCACCACTAATCACTAATTATGTGCTTGTTTATTCAAAAAGCCTACTGTATTAATATATTTGTAAATATATAACAATAAGATAGAAACAACATGTTACACTGCCAAAAAAAAAAAAAAAAAAAAAAAAAAAATTCAACTGAATAGCAATATATAAAATACCACTGAAATAAAAACACATAATTAAAAACTTTTATTCATTTGTAATTTGTGTAATTTTTTATTTTATTTTTTACATTTATGTAAACAAGCTAAAGATAAGGGAAGCACGAAGATTTATAAAGCAAACACATGCCAGCCCACTGATACAGTAAAAAGCTGTCATTTTCAGATCTCAGCAGATCTGGCCTCTATGCATATCAGATGTAGTGCACTGATTTTTGTGTTTAAAGACATTACAGAGAAAATAGCTGACCTGATATAGTCTGGATCCAGTGGTTTTAAAATACCCAAAGACAAAAAAATAAGAGCCTATATTGTTTATCACACAACCACACAAGTAAGTTAATGAAGGAATATCAGTAGATTTAGCAATGAGGCACACATATCTATGTGAGTTTGTTGTGTTCAGAATGACTTGACAGTCCGATAGTGTGTGATTCTCAGTCACTTAGTCACTTAGTGTAATTCCATTCCATATATATATATATATATATACATATATATATATATATATAGAGAGAGAGAGAGAGAGAGAGAGAGAGAGAGAGAGAGATTGAGAGAGAGAACTTTGTTTGGCAGCTTATCATCAACACCCACAAAAAAAAAAAAAAAAAAACAACAACTAGATAATGTATATGATATTACAATATTTTAAGCATTACATTTCTGCTTCTAAACTCTTGAAAGTTTGGCCCCAAAATTGTTCCAAACCTGTATGAATTTCTGTTGAACACAAAATAAGGTATTTTGAAGAATGTATGTAACCAACAGAAGAAATAAACTCATTCAGGTTGGGAGAAATTCCACCGAAAATAAAATAAAAAAGTAACCTATGAGTTTGGAGTGTCATGAGGGTGAAATCTTTTTAATTTGGTGATATCCAAATGTGTGCTGCCATTTGGTGTGTGAGGTGGTCACCGTACCCCACCCTGAACTCTCTTCTCCCCTCTGAAGGCCTGTCAATCAAAGGAGGATCTCAGGTGCTTGATGGTGTTGCCATATCCCACAGGTGAGATGAGTATCACCACTTTCTCCACTCAGGCATTGCAACTGACCCCAGTGCTCAGTGATCCCCCCCAACACACACACACTCACACACACACAGAGAGTTGCTATCAGGGTACATGTAAAGATGTCTCACTCCCTCCCTGCCCCACCCGGCTGCTCTCCCCACTGCTCTTTGTCCCCGTAAATGAGCGAGAGAAACTCGAGAAACTTCCATCCACCCTCTGCTCTTTCTTTTCTCTCCATGGCAGAATCTGTCCCTCTATCAGGATCTGTTTTCTGTTGACCTTTTAATTAACTTTTATTATCCAGCCCTGTTATTTAAAGCCTTCCAGCTTCAGGATTAGAAGGTTTCAGCATTTTCTTTCTCAGTTTCTAATCTAACTTTTAGTCAAGACTGTGTGGAGTTCATACATATATATATATATATATATATATATATATATATATATATATATATATATATATATATATATATATATATATATATATATATATATATATATATATATATATATAATACTGTTAAAAGTACCTTACTATTAGATTAAAATACATTTTAGGATTATTATTTTTTTTGCATCATCTTTTATTAGTTCTTTTGCAATAATCATGAAGAGTGAGATTTTTTTAACATTTCCAAATACTCTATAGTATCTCTAATATGTCATAAAATCTGCATGCATGATAAGTAAAAAAAAAAAAATATATATATATATATATATATATATATATATATATTCATTGGATATAAATGTGTATAAATAAACAAAAAAAATTATAATGATCAAAACGCTGTTTAAAATATTTTTATATAGTTCATTAGGTAGATACCCACTTTTATTTTATATACTGCTCTTCTGGTTTGCAATTCTACATTTATTTTACTTTATTTTTTAATCATCTTGTTAACTGAGGCAGGTATAATTTTTATTTCAAGTACCAAAATACCTGCTCCAGTTATCTGACAGGATCCCAGCCATTGTTTATATCTGTCATGTGTGGAAACCCACTCTAACCAGATTTTTGATATCATGAAAGTCTGAAATACAGAAACTTTTCACTTAATCTAAATATTTCTCAGAACCCTGAGAAAATGCAGCCATATGCATGTCCGGTTCCCTATCAGTCAGTCACTAAGAGTCACATCCTGACAGACTAATTGGGATTGGGAACTAAACGAGAACTAAACCAAACGGTCACTAAAACACTGAGGGACCTGCATGAGAATGGCCACAATCTGGAAGTTCTGAAAGAGCTCCAAACCGCAACTGACCTCGTGCTCCAAGTGATGAAGTTTACTGCGAGTTCTCTGGGTCATGCGATGTCCATACTTGTGATTCATGAGCATTACCTATAGCTGTGTCTGGTCAACATTAGGGACACCAACAAGTTCGGTTTCTCATGGTCCCTATGTCCCCAGACAGGCCTCTTCTGAAAACATGGCCTATCAGTTCTCAGTTGCACAGGAGCAGACTGAGGTGATCCGACATGTCCTGCCCTGGCGGGCAGCTGCTACCTCCACCGGTTCACTGGCCACAGCACCCCAGCCTGCTCATCGCAGAGAGCAGCCCCCTGTGTCCAGCCCTGCTCCAGCACCACATCTGGAGCAGCTTCAAGTAAACGTTGTTGTGGAGCTGGGCATAGGCACGCTGACTCATCCATCCAGGAGGGCCAGGTGAAGAATCTGATTTCCAAAAATCTCGACAAGAGAGCAGTTTTCTCTGTCTCTCTCATGGAGAGTCGTGGATGAACTGACACTGAACCACTCATATCCTTCTGTCTTGCCAACAGGCAGCAACAGGTGGTTCAAGAGTGTCATCAAAGGCCCTGCTTGTGCACCCTCTGCCAAACCGTGGAACCAAGTAAGCATTACACTGCACACTCGGACCCCTCTTCAGTCTGCCCATGGACAGGGTCCTTGCGTTCCACATCACTGCCCCACCACGGGTACGTTGGTGGTCACGCTACTCCAGCTTGTACAGTGTCTGGGTGCCTGGTTATCTAAATGTCTCGCTGGCTTCTGCTTACCATAAGAATTGGCTATGCAATTCAGTTCACCCACCATCTTCCCAAGTTCAGCAGCATCCGCTTCACATTAGTGAAGGCAGCCGATGCTCCTGACTTACATGCGAAGATTTCAGTCCTACTGGCGAAGGATGCGATAGATCTTGGACTTGCGTGTCTTGAACGGGGCCCTTCACCAGTTACCGGTCAAGATGTTGATGCAGAAATTGCATCTTTGTGTGCATCTGTCCCCAAGATTGGTTTGCAGCAGTGATTTCATGTGTTGAACGTTCTGCACCACAGACCATTTCTGTGGTTCGCATTGGAAGGATGAGCATATCCCCCCAACTGCTCCCCGGGCGCCGCAGCATAAATGGCTGCCCACTGCTCCGGGTGTGTGCTCACAGTGTGTGTGTGTGTGTTCACTGCTCTGTGTGTGTGCATTTCGGATGGGTTAAATGCAGAGCACAAATTCTGAGTACGGGTCACCATACTTGGCTGAATGTCACTTCACTTTCACTTTCACTTTCACTTTACAACATTAGGAAGATTAGACCCTTCCTATCAGAGCAAGCCACCCAACTTCTTGTCCAAGCTCTTGTTCTCTCCAGACTCTCCTGCATGTACTGTCAAGCATCTGCAATTGATGCAGAATGCAGCAGCAAGGGTTGTCTTCAATGAGCCAAAAAAAGCTCATGTTACTACTCTCCTCATCAGGTTACACTGGCTACCAGTAGCCGTTCGCATCAAATTCAAGGTACTGATGCTTGCCTACAAGACGACCACTGGCACGGCACCAACATACCTAAACTCACTGGTTAAATCTTATGTGCCTTCCAGAAGTTTGCGCTCTGCAAGTGAACGACGCCATGTAGTGCCATCCCAAAGAAGTTCAAAATCACTGTCACGGACCTTGGAATGACCTCCCAATCTCAATTCGTACAGCTGAGTCTTTACTCATTTTCAAGAAACATCTGGAGTCATCTTTTTCGACAGCACTTAACCAACTAATACTAGCATTTTTCCTTTTCTTGTCTTTTCATTTAAAAAAAAAAAAAAAACTTGCTAGGCATTCTATACTAGACTAACTGCGACTTGCCATGGCACTTGTATACTGTTGTTGTTCTCTTGTTGACCTGACTGCTTCTATTGTTCTTATTTGTAAGTCACTTTGGATAAAAGCGTCTGCTGAATTATTAAATGTAAATGTTAAATGTACCACAACGACTGGCTCATAATATCTCAGTCTCAGGATCAGTTGTGCGAACACAGGGACTTGCTGCTCTAGCACCTCAGCCGGTTGGGCCTTCAGGTCAACTAGAAAAGAGCAAACTATCCTTGATGCAGAGGATCTCTTTTGTCGTTTGGATTTGGTTAAGCACACCTCACACAGCGATGTACTCATTTGGTGTTGAACTGCCTGCATACATTTAAGAGTAGGATGGCGGTCCAACTGAAACAGTTTCAGAGGATCCTGAGGCATATGAAACTGCCACAACACTGGCCCCAAGGTGGGCATGCCTATGTGACACACACTGGGTCCAAGTAACACTGGCCTGCAGACAAACCTTCACCAATGGTAAGACTTTGCATCTCTCCACGCAGGAGTGCCCCTATAGCAGGTCTCCAGGCATGCTGTTGATGGGGGGGGGGGGGGTTTGGATGCCCCCCCCCCCAATTGCACTGGCTCCCATCTGCACTGGCACATCAATTTCCTAGAGCTGTTAGCAGTTTGTCTTGCCTTGATCCCCTTTAAGAGGGTGCTTATGAGGCAAGCAAGTGCTCATCAGCACAGACAACACCTTGACCATTTCATACATCAATGGACAAGGTGATCTATGCTGCCGTTGCAACCTCCTCTGGAGTCAGAAGCATATGAGGTCACTTTGTACTATCCAGAAATCTGGAAACTTCATGTCTGGTCCCTGAGTGGGAAGCGGAGGTTCTAGGTGACCTACCACTGGAGGTAGTTGACACTATCACTTCAGTGTAAGCACTGTCTACGAGACAGTTGAACCTTGTCACATGGTGTTCTTGCTAAGAAGATGATCCCCAGAGATGCCCTATCAGGGTCGTGCTTTCCTTTTTGTAGCAGGGGTTGGAGCAAAGGCTGTCTCCCTCCACCATTAGAGTCTATGTTCCTGCAATTGCTGCTAACCATGACCCAGTGAAAGGAAAGATGTAAGGGAAGCATGACCTAGTCTTTAGGTTCTTTAGGGGCCGAGAAGGTTAAATCTTCCCCGGCACCCCTTTATACCCTCTTGGGACCTGTCTCTATTGCTCAAAGCACCACAGCATGGGCCCATTTGAGCCTTTTGCAGTCAGTTGAGCTGAAGTTTCTATCAATGAGAAAACTTCCTTTTTCAACTGGCATCCATCAAGAGGGTAGGGGGCCTGCACACATTTTTGGTCGAAGATTTGTGCCTAGAGTTTGGGACAACTTACTCCCAGGTAATCCTGAGGCCCCGGCCTGGCTATGTGCCCAAGGTTCCCACTACTCCCTTCAGGGATCAGATGATAAGCCTGCAAGCACTGTCCCCGGAGGAGGCAAACCCAGCTCGAGTTAGACTGGACACAAAGCTTTAGGACCTCAGATGAGCTCTTTGTATTTTACAGAGGCTGGCAAAAGGGGAATGCCATCACCTCAGGGTGTGCCCTGCCCACTCATGTTGTGAGCTCACTCTACTAGAAGTGTAGCATCCTCCTGGGTGCTGGCTTGTGGTGCCGCGCTGAAAGTTATTAGTAAAGCTGAAGGCTGGGCAATCCCCAACAAATTCTATAGATTCTATAGCTTTTGTGTGGAGCCAGTATCCACCTGTGTTCTCACCACAAACAGGTAAGCACTTCGAGGCCACGGTTTTGTGTCTGCTTTCTAAAACTGCTCCAGAGAGTCTGCACTGCAGACCCTGTCAAGCTCCTCCATACCCTCAGCAGCCAGACATGGTGGAACGTCTGGCGCTTGGCCATCACTTGATGAATGAGTGAGAACCGGTAGAGGGCTGGATTCCATATGTAGAAACCTAAGTGGTTCCCATATGTGTAAAGTCCATGGTATAGTTTCATAGCCCATGTTTCCCTGGTAGACTGCTGCCATTTCAAAG
>NC_068374.1:21203293-21290793 GCF_023724105.1 Carassius gibelio
TTGTCCACCTTGAGATAAACACTCTCTCTTTCCTCTTTCTCTCTCAGTCTATCTTCAATATCTGATTATCTGTGTTCTTTCATTAGCCAGACGAGTGAGAATGGTTCGAGCTACTTGTCACCATGGGCACTCAGATTACATCTTTGCTCTGAGGTTTTAATAATGACAAGAGGATTCATGTTTTTTTCCCACACAGATATGGCCCTCACAATATTCTCATGTCCTCTTCATATGTTGTCTTCCCGGGCATTCTGTGACTTTAGAGACAAAGGATATGTGTCATTAAAAAAAAAAAAAAATCCAAAGGCATCTAGAGAGATGAACACCTTGACACATACGGAGCCACAAGATGGTTACCAGATCTTGTCTACACCACCAGAAGTACCAGTGGGCAATCTGGATGTTGTTATTATTATATATTTTTTTAATAAATAAAAACTTAAACTGATTTTCAAAAAAAAAAAAAATAATAATAATAATAATAATCATACTAATTGATATGCATTATAAGATATAAAACAATAATAATAATAATAATAAATTATTTTCACAAAAATACATTGAAATCTAAAAATTTTCAACCATGTTGTTTGTCTATTTATTAGTTCATTTTTATATAACTGTTTGTAAGTTCAGCTTGTATTTTATTGCTTTGCAGCTTTTCCTTTTTATCTTTTTTTTTTTTTTTTTTTAAGATGAATTGATTCCAACTTCAGAAGATGAAATCAACATGAATATAAGATCACTGTGCATATATATGGGACACTTATCTTTACATCTATGCTCAAATCTATTCAAAATCTCTTAATTTTTGTCTGTTTCAACAACATTTTATATAAACATTTAGGACATGATAAAATTATACATACATATTTAATACATATATTTATGCAAACACTTGTACACAAACATATACATTCATTGGTGCCATCTAGTGCTCAGCGGCACACTAATATTCACATAGAACCAAGGAAAATTTTTGATGTTGATATTGAAGAGCCCGTTTTAGTTCTATAAGCATTTGTTAGTTCCTGATAGCATTCTGTGGATGTTACGACAGGGCCGCAAAATCAGGACAGCTTTAGGATCGCTCAAAGCTTGATTCATAAATTTCAGTTTGTGAAAAAGGAACATTGTGTAGGTGTGTTGTGGAAATCATACCATTCACACTTTTTGGGTGAAACAATATGTGTTTCTGCATGTGGTTATTGGTCATGCAGTGCTGGCATTTAGTTAGGATAAAAATGAATCATGTCACTCAATACCAAGAACACGGTGATATGAAATATTGAAAAACATTCTTGGAGCTCAGTTAAGTCTACGTGTTTTTCTGTAACGTGGGGGAGGAAAAGTCAAAGTGAAACTGTCATCAAACAGGACAATCAGCGAGTCATTCTGATCTACTGCTTAACTTCCTCTGAGTTTGAGTGTGTGTCGTAGTCAGGAAATATAGTGCAAAAGCACATATGCCACAAATATGACACTTTTTGGTGTCCCATTATAATTTTTTTTAAACGTTTGAGGCACAAATCAGTCCCCCAAGGTTGCAGGTTGCATTTAACAAATGCATAGAATTGGGAATCAATTAATGGTAGTAAAAGCTGTTTTTATTATATCACTGTCTGTACAATTGAAATGGTACAAACAGTTTTAAATTATTTTCGTCAACAATTTAAAATACCAAAATGTAATACATGTAATACATAGCTTTGCACCACGTTTTATGTTCAACCCTGTTTACTGCATTTTATCCCATTACAAAGAAAAAGTAAATTTGGCATGAATTCAGCCAATTGTTTTTTTTTTTTTTTTTTCTAAATGCACATTATTGATCTTATTGTGAATGCCCCACATTTTTCTTCAACCCTGTTACTGCATCCACCACTCACTGCTGTGTGTGTGTACACTTGGATTGGTGGGTAGCTAGCCCTAAATAAGCAAACCCAAGTTTTGTTGAGTTAATAAAACTGACAATACCAAAATGTCCAAATTTATTTTGAATTTTTCCATTTTGGTTTAGTATTTATTTATTTATTGTATGTCCTAGTGGAAAGTGCTGATTCAGAACTCTCTGATTCTCTTTTTCCTTGTTTCTGCATTCTTTGATGGTATAGTCAGAGTTTCTGGTTAGGCCCGGTTCCACTGGTCCCACAGGACTTTGCGTTGTGATGGTGGTTATGTCACCACTTAGTGAAATAAGTGACACTGATGGGTTTGAAAAGTACTCTGGGTCCCCGTAGACCTCTCAGCCGCCCATCCACTCCCCTTCCGTGGACCCTCAAGAACCCCCGTAGCCTCTCTGTCATTCAACCGTCTGCTCAGGCTAGTGTTCTGTTTCTGTATGGTGAAGGGAAGGCCAAGTTCATCATCAGGAGCACAGCTTGTGATGTGTGTGTGAGTGCATGCCACATCCCGTTTGCTTTACGGTGGCCACATTACCACCATCAAAACCTCTTATTCACATTTTAATCAACTCTGCCAACACAGGCGGGATCACTTCCACTTTCATCAGAAAACCCAACACCTTTTAAAGCCAATACATTCACCAGAATGTCTTGCAAATTTGCTTTGTATTCTTATGGAAATACTTTATTTTATATTGTTCTATTTAGATTAGATTTAGTAGTTAAACTTGAACTTTGTTATTTGCCAGGGTAACACTTCCAATCTCTCTCTCTCTCTCTCTCTCTCTCTCTCTATACATATACATATATATATATATATATATATATATATACATATATATATATATATATATATATATATATATATATATATATATATATATATATAATATCAGGTTTTTTTTTTTCAATTAACATTAGTTATAGTAAAAAATAACACCCTCAGTGAAATTAAGTGTATTTAGTGTAACAACATCTTAGCATCATAGGGCTTCTTGGGAAAAGGCTGCTCACATTTTGTTGCTCTAAATTAAGTAGCTGTTCATTTTCCCCAATAATGTTTGATCTTTGTGGGAACTGACAGTCGATGGGGTCCTCAGGGTCCTGGAATCCCCATGAGGTTAGGTGCCCAGTGTGTGCCTGTCCCATATTGTCATTTTCATTAAGTGCCATTAGATACACACATTAATGTCAGAGCCATTATGAGCGGAGAGAGAGAGAGACTGACAGAGTAAGAGGGAGACATATGTGTTTAGGCTATTAAAAGAGACAGAGGGCTAGAGCCTGGGAAGTGACCTTGGTATCGGCTTACACCAACACATGAGGGCGATGCATCACCAGGGATCTCTCACCGTAACCTTGCATGACCATAAGGGGTCTCCCCTTAACGCCACCTAAGCCCCCCTAAACAGCTGCCATGGCCTTTACATCATGTACCAGAGCAGATGGGACTGGCCCTTGGTTTACTTTCAACAATATTATTGTTAAAACTACTAAGTAGTGGGCTATTTGAACACCCACTTTAATATATGTGATTTTTTTAAAGGATTATTTCTGTCATAACATAAAAAAAACCTGTATGCCATTTAAAAAAATAAATAAATTGAAGAAACAACAATTTATTTATATAGCACAATTACAAACATGTATACCAATGTGCTTTACAACAACTAAAACCACACACAACAAAATAAAAACAATAAGACAAAAACAATTAAAATTGTAGTAGAGTACAATAAATAAAAGTGCTTCAGCATAATAATAAACAGTACTGCACAATGGAAAAGGTTTAGAGAATTGAATGCTTTATCAAACAAAGTTTTTTTTTTACTTAGATTTAAAAACATGCAAAGATGAAGCCAGTTTAATCGAAGTGAGCAAATCATTCCAAAATCTGGGGCAACTACAGAAAATGTGTGCGGTCATCCCTACACTTCAACCTTGACTTGGGATTTAAAAAGAGTTTCTGATTTGATGACCTGAGTGATCTGGCTGGGTAGCGCTTGGTCAGTAGTACAGAAAAGTAAGATGGAGCCATATTATTTAGTGTTTTATGAACAAGAAGTAAAAATTTTCGATCCACTCTGCAGCGCACTGGCAACCAGTGTATAGAACGTCTCGTTTATGTATGTAATCCTCGTTCCCTGAAGGAGGGAATGGAGACGTCATGTCAGTGACCGATAAATTGGGATCTTGCTTAGATCTCTTCGAGTGTAAACTAAAAACAAGCAAGTGACTTGATGGATGCTGCCCCTGCCCTTTTCGGACAGATGTAGGCCAGGGCTCACAACAAGAAGACCAGTCACTGTTGTCATAGCACTACCCACTTAGTGAGATTGGATAACACTAGGCCCGGGGCCTCAGGATTACCTGCTGAGACTGTGCTAGTATAAGCCAGTCGCAGAGATAGTCGAAGATGCGAACACCCTGCTTTCCGAGGGAAACAAGAAACCACTCCGCAACTTCCGTGAAGATGAGGGGAGACAGGGACAGCCCGAAGGGCAGGGCCTTGTACTGATATGCACGTCCTTTGAACGTGAACCACATAAATGGTCTGGGGTGCGGAATGATCGACATATGAAAGTACGTGCTTCAGGTCGATTGCTGAAAACCATATTTCCGGGACGGATCCACCCGAAGATGCATTTCTGCGTCAATATCTTGAAAGGTAACCAGCAAAGGGCCCAGTTCAAGACACACAGGTCTAAGATTTGTCAAAACCCACTTCCTTTTCATACTATAGCTGGAGAGTCCGGCTCCATTGCATCCTTTGCCAGAATGACTGCAATCTCTGCATGCAAGACGTGGAGCATTGGCCACCTTCACTGTTGTGAAGCGAATGCCAATAGCGAATGCCAATAAACTTGGGAGGATGCTGGTCGAATGAAATCTCATAGCCAAGGCTGATGGTCTGCAGAAGCCAGCAAGATGGGCTGGGTGGCACCCAGCTGTGCAGCCGAGAGCTTGCAGGGCCATGCTCTCAACCGTATAGCCAAAGAGGGCATTAAGAAAACTTTTTCGGCGTCGCTCATATCGACCAGACACAGCCAGAAATGGTGCTCCTGGACCACGAGTGTGGACATCGCACAACCCAGAGAATTCCCGGTGACCTTCATCACTTGGACCGCGAGGTCAGTAAGGGTTCATAGCATGTAAGGTGGAGTCAGCTTCTCCACAGGCCGTATAACCATCAGCGGACAGGCCAGACGAGTACCTACAGATCAAGGAGGGATGGCACAGTTCATCCTGCCGGGGTGGAGGAGGCATTAGAACACAACTGCATCACAACCGACTGCACTACAGAGGGGACCCCGTATACCCCTAGGTGCACCACCATCAAGGGTGGTGAGGGAGGAGGAACCAGCCGATTGATTTCCGGCAGTAAAAGGTGCTGTCCATGACCTGGTGAGCTCCTCATGCACCTCTGGGAGGAAAGGCACAGAGGCGGGGCACTGAGAACCAGCACGAGCCACGCGGTGGACAATTCCACTTGAGTTGACTATTCCACACTATGTTTAATGACCTGACATGTGAGGCAGCGATCGTGACCATAACCCGGTGCCAGGTAATGACCACGTCCAGAAATGCCGTGAATTGGCATCTTTAAAAAGTCATAAGCTTGGACCATTGTCACTCCTTATTGAGACTTTTGACAGTGTCAATTGTCTATTTGAGAGATAGTTGGCAGTAATACACTTATAAATCTGTGATCTGCTGTAAAGCAAGAAGAAGAAGAAAAAGAAGACGTGTCACACACCTGCTGAAGAAGATGCAAACACACTCAGGACATTTCAGATATTGCAGTGAATCAGAGGTAAAAAAAATACTGTGCAGTTTCTTGCACAGAACGATCATTGTATCATCACAAGCCGCAGGGTTTAATTTTTTTTTGTTTTAGTTTTTTTTACTCTCAAATCCATGATTGCCATTCACTTAAATTATATGACTGACAGGCTGCAACGGTTTGAGTTAAAAATCTGTGTTCTACTGAAGAAACAAAGTCACCTACATCTTGGATGCTATGGGGAAAAGCAGATAAACATCAAATTTTCATTTGAAAATTGAAAGGCGCATATTTTAATGTCTTCATTAAAATATGCGACTATGAGAGCAAAAGTATATCAGTGTGTTCATTAAAATGTGACTATGAGAACACAAATGTATGTACTGTGTGTGAAAAGAGAATATAAGTTTGTGAGAGTTGCCAAATGAATTTTATTGCCCTTCATACAAAACAAAGTGGATTTTGAATCACATATGGGTGGATAAAGAATTACAATCTTTTAATTCATTTTATTTAGATATTTTTTGTGTGTGAAATATATAATTTTGTTAATTATTTTAATTTATTCAAAAACAAAGAAAAAACTGTATATTGTTTAGTCAGGGTAAGTTTTTCTTTTAGTTCTTTTTTTGTTCATGCAGGGAAAAGGGGCTTTAGGAAGGTGTCACACATATGGGACATATGTAAAATATATGCTGACTTTCCAACACACACATACAGTATTGAGTGACAGGATTAGGAGTGGAATCATGCAGCAAACATGAAACCATATCTAACTTTTTTTTTTTTTCATTCTAATGCTGAGTGATTCATAGATTGTTGGCCTGTGTGTGTGTGTGTGTGTGTGTGTGTGTGTGTGTGTGTGTGTGTGCTCATACTGTATGTATGTGAGTTCATGTTTAGATTAATGTTAACAAGAGGAGATTGCCCACAGTGGAACCTCAAGGATCATTTAGCAGTGTTACAAACATCAGTGTCAATCAACGACTGGCTTATTCACTTGAATACACTGATGTATAGACTGATGTAAGACATGCTGTACAGAAACACTCATAAAGAGATATGCTTATTTATAGAAGTAAATATGTTTGATATGACAAGTCAATAGGTTGGATTTAGCAAAGATATCCAACCAAATGTTTTTCATTACATCCATGCATCAGTACTCTAAATAGTCAATTAAACTGTTATGACTCATACTGTTTCTGCAAAATGACATCATTTTTGAAGCTCTGTTTCATCTCGGACAAAAGCTGAATTTTTTTAGATTAGTGTGGATTAATCAACATAATTATGAAATTCATTTGACTGAATGATTACAGTTTAAGCTTCAGCTGACACTGGTTTTACTCCTATGTATTTCATTATCTCCCTGTTATAATGTCTATTTTACTTTCATCACACTATCACAATTAAGTGAATATAGGTTTTTTCTAACATGGGAAACTATATATGATGCTTCCATATTTTTTTTATTATTTCTTAGTAAAGTATTTTAACTGTATTTTTCAGATAATACTTTATTTATTAATTAAATTCATTAATACACACACACACACACACACACACACACACACACACACATATACATATACATATATATATATATATATATATATATATATATATATATATATATATATATATATATATATATATATATATATATATTTAATTGCATTAAATTAATGAGAACTGGGCTTAATTAATAAATGTAAATAAGCAAGAAAATCAGAAAATATAAGATAATTTTAATTGTATATAAATGTTTTTAGAAAGGGACTAATTGAACACAATCACCATATCTGATTTATTATAATATCACCCTAAAAAAAAATAAAAAAAAAATAAAATAAATTACCACTATTGCATTTGATATATACTGAGTATTTATTATATAAGTATTTATATATAAGATTTTAACCCAAATGACCCATTTTGTTTTCAGAGTACTTCACAGCAGTGTCCATCTGTTATTTTAAAGGGGTCATATGATGTTGCAAAAAAAAAAAAAAAAAAAAAAAGAATATTATTTTGTGTATTTGGTGTAATGAAGTGTGAAATTAAATATTTTTAATTATATTTTAAATTAAATATTTAAATTAAACTGAACCAAAAGTTGGAAACCCGACCCTCCCAGTAAGACTGGACTACACCACATACACAGTCACATGTCAGACATGAAAATGTCAATGTCTAAATGTCTGTTCATTTAGCACCTCTCTGTGCTAACAGAGGTCAAATCATGTATGTGTGTTTTAACTGCGCGAAATGGCTTGTTAGGGTTTTAATGTGGGTGTTGACTAGCAGATTATTCCCTGAACACACCTCTCCTTTTAGTCTGTCACCACTCATTATGACAACAATAAACCTCCGACGGTCTTAAAGGGCCGCTGACAGCTCTGAGCTAATGACACTGTTGCTTCTACCCTGATGACTTCTACAGCTGTAGGAAACCTCCTTCCTTTCTCTCCCAGAATTTGTCTTTGAAGCGATTGTCCGAGTTCATTACTGTTCAGCGCTTTGTTTTGTTGCGTCTGCGTTAGCCATCTAGAAGAGGTAAACAGATATAGTACATTTCCAGATGTCATTCCCATGGCCTCAAGGTCTCTATCTGAGAGCCTAAATGGGAGCTCTACGGTTACAGGTCAGGGGTCGGAGTTCAGAGGGTGATGGTAGGTGACGTTGACAATGACACAGGTGCAGCATTGAGCAGTGCTCACCTGTGGATCACGCTCCCCTTTCCTTCAATTAATAGAACACACTTACACACTCACATAGACAGACATGACCACTGTGTGAACTTCATGTATTGAGGTGATTCCCTGATTCGCTGTGTGTGTGTATCTTGGTTTTGCCCCTAATTTCATTCAAAGCAGCAGGTGCAAAACAGGACTAGCTTTGTGATCCTCTCTCCCTCAGATGAATGTTATGTCTCTGTATGTATGTATGTGTGTGTGTGTGCACGCACAGGAAGCCACATGGATGTAAAAAATACCGGCACCAGGGTGTTTATGACAGCCAATGGTAAATGGTAAAATAAGTGCAATTTATAACATCAAAGTGAAAGATATAATACCAACATGTCAGAAAAAAAATAAAATAAAATGACTGTGATGGAAATAAGATTCACCCCCTCCTAAAAATGACTTGCAAACTCATCTAGTCAGATGTAGCTAATCACCTTCTCAATGGCACACAAAGCCATTTGACTTTCAACTGTGATCATCTGTGGTCATTTTGATTAGCTCAGAATGAAAAGAGCTTTCCTGGAGCATTTGAGTCCTTCATAGTGCAAATGAAGCAATCAATCAACAATGGGTGGCAAAGCACTGTCAAAAAATCTCTGGGATAAAGTTGTGGACAAACACAAGTCAGGAGATGGATACCAAAACAATGCCTAGAAGCACAGTGAAGCATAATTAAAGGGGTAATGAACTGCATTTTTTTTAATGTTCTCTGAGGTTCACTTATGTTAGTGTGATTTTACATTTTATATATATATATATATATATATGTAGAAGTAATTTTTTTGTTTGTTTGTTTCTATCATGTTTTTCAGCCTCTCTGCAGAACGGTCTGACGCCTGCTGTTGCGATTGGCTGAAAGTTTAACTTATCAAAGGGGTCATATGATGTGATTTCATTTCAAGTTTTCCTTTCTCTTTTGAGTGTTACAAGCTGTTCATGAATAGATATGATCCATAAACTTGTAAAGACTGAAGTCTCAAACCCAAAGAGATATTCTTTATAAAAGTTAAGACTCGTACACCCACCCCCCACCCAAAAAAAAATGGCTTGTTCAAACACGGCCCCACATGTCTATGTCACAATGTGTAAAGATTTGCATAACTCCGCCTAAATGTTGTTGCAAAGAAAGGAATAACTTTGTTGCTGCCACCACGCTGCCAACTTTTAAGGAGGCTGTGTAATTTGTTGCGAAATCGAAAATACTTTGTTTGGCCTTCCAAAAGAGGACACAACTATAAATCAGTGGTTATGATGTATTTACAACACTGTTCCAGAACAGTCCAGTCCAAATATTCAGATGTGTGAAGTTCATTTTTATGAAGGACCGTTTCCTGGTCCTGGGATAGTAGACTACAATGCCAATTGTTCTGAATCACAGATTGTAAGTACATTTTCAAATTTAAAGAATTTGCCACTGATGATTCAAACGCAAGTTATGAGTTGTAAACTTTTTACTATAAGCACTGTAAATGCTGAAATACTTGATTTTTGTTGTCTTATAAGTTGCAGCTGAAATACTTTCAGAAATACTTCCCAGATGACTTAGTACAGTCACCAATTGTGTAAGCTGTTTAGTGTGAGGAATACTGTATCCCACAATGCAGTGCACTTGTCTTGACCTTCCATTGTGACTGATGAACTGCATTTTATTACTACATTCTTGACTCATTATTTCATTGGATTGCCAAAAGACTGGCTGCACGTAATGAGGTCATGTGACAATAATGTAATGTTTAAAACATCTGTTGTTGCATGGTGTATACTATTTCAAATCAAATCAAGTCAAAACTAATTTTATTTATAAAGCACATTTAAGATCAACCTCACAATTTCACGTACTTGTTTTATACTTTATAGTGTGAAATATACAGTTTGCAATAGTAATCCAATGAACTTAGCCAACAGGACTTTGCAGTTCTTTGCATGTTAATGATTTACAATAACATCAGCTAACTGTAAAAAAAAAAAAAAAAAATCTTATGTTCTTAAATCAAACAGTAATCAGTATAAACACACACACACAATTCTTGGATGGGAAACAATCCCACCTGCACCTGATCGTTGCATCTGTCTCTCAAACGATTCCTCCAGAACCTGGCCTTGACTTGGCATCCTCCTGGGATGAAGTCTTGTTTTGCATTTAAATTTGTTATTATTACTAGGTTTAATAAAGACCAGAATTCGAAGCTGATACACTGATAGTGTGTCCTTTAAATGACCCTCTGACCTGCACAACACACCCCTTAAATGCACACACACACCTACACACACACACACACACACACTTTATTCTAATCTGGTTATGTGGAGGTTAATGCATGCATAAGATGGATTGTTCCCCTAAAATATTAAGATTGTCTGTGCATGTTGTCATATGGACAGTCAATTCTCTTCCATTATGGTCTGAAACCAGATATGTTAATGAAATGGATATGTCGTTACTGTTATTACATTCTACATACTCTCTTAAACATATCGTCTTGTAATCTGTATAGCTTTGTGCATTAATATGACCAGCATGCAGAGTATAAATCTGAGATAATAGATTGTGAGATTGAGGTGTCTCGACACACATCTGAATATCTGGGCATTTAGCAGAGGAAATTGTATTTCTTGTTACTTTCATTGCTCAGATGACTTAATGGATGTTTCAGTTTGTCAATGTTTTTCCAACTTTTTTTTATATGTAAAATATAAATCTTAAATTAAATGTAATTAATTCACACAAGATTTATGTGAAGCATTGGATTATAGGGGAGTTTTTCTCAGGAGAAACGTGTTTTTACTAAAACATTTTTTTTTTTACAACAACACTACTACTACTGCCAATGTTAAAATTTTAATTTAAACATTAGATTACTTGGGTGTTACATCTGAGAAACAGGAGACTTAAGAAAATATCTCATTTTAATCTCACTGCAGTCTAGGAGCAACAGTTGAGAGATTAAAGATATCTAATTTCTATTTTTCCTTTCCAATGGGGTGCGCCTTCTATCTCGAGATCTGAAGAAACTGATTGAATGTGATCAGTCGCTATTCCACCTGCTGCTATTCACACAGTGTCATTTAAGAATCCAGTGGTCCTAATAATGGAATCCAATTGGATAGAATATTGATTGTCATTATTGTCAGTATATTTCTCATATGCATGAACGATTTTCTCTCAGTGCAGCAACTGCAGGTCTCTCACTCCTAAACTCCCTAACATCAGTACTCAACAGAACCTGCCAAACCAAACAAATCTCAAAGCTTCACTCAGAGACACACACACACACACACACACACACTTAAACCTCTGAACGGCCCATTCTCTGTTCAAAAGAGAGCTTAAGCCCAGGGTCACAGTGAGGTTAGCACAATACACTTGACTGGAACCTACACACAGTCTATTAACTCTAAAAACATATGTTAGAGTAGATATGTGCCTGAACAGCACAGTGGTCTAGTCTTTTAGCTGAATTTAGATCTCAAAAATGATTCTGATTCACCTGGAAAGGTGAAAGCCACAATTTATTTTAATATTGCCAAGGTTCAATGTGATTGCTAGCATGCTCTGAGAGGTTTAGCATACCACTATACTGTTAGCTTTGTTTTGGTGATGGATTAGCCATTCAAAGTGTGTTTTATTGTGTAACTATTTGTTTTCATAGGGTTGCTAGATGTTTCTAGGTAGTTGTTAGGGTGTTATAATGGTTTGTAGAACATATGACATACTATTGCTTGCATGTTCTGAATGTTTTTATAATGTTGGTCTGAGTGCATGATTCTATTTAAAAATAATTAAAAATCATTTTTTTTGCCAAATAAGTTGAGTGCAAATCCTGCCTTGGATTCCATTGGTCATTTCAATCACCAGTCACCTGTCAGAAAAGGTTCAGGCTTCATGAATTCAGTTCAGAAATATTGTATATGGATACAGTTCCAAAAATAGAAATGTTATCAAGATGTGCTACAAACACTGTATTGAGTTTGAGGTTGGTGTTGGTGTTTAGTTTTAGCATATTTTTGTGTGATTGTCAGCATGGGTGTGCTGGGTATTTTCCATAGTGTGCTGCGATGCATTTGCTAGGAACAAATTGTTTTTAGTGTGTTCATGCAGTTGCAAATGTGTTTTTATTTGATTTTTAAAATCATTTTTTGTTAACATCATTGTTCCAACAATAAACTTTACTGCCCTATTAGGAATTTGCTTTGCAGGCACAATTTCAGAGTTCAGACTGATTTCTGACATGCTTCTCAAGCCTTATATGCGTACACACGGAGTTAGACACATCCAACTTCATTTACTTGTGTGCACGGACATGTGGTCAACATACTGTATGTGCACACTATCCTTGTCCAGTGTCTGCAATATTTCTCTCCAAAAGTTATAAGCGATACAAATATCTTTGTATACACTCAAACTACAAGCACTCACCAATGTGTGAGTCTACTGATATATTTTATTCTCCTCTGTTTCTTTTTCAGGTGTGAAACGATGGACCTGGATCAATGTTGCTACATTGTGGGCAGGTGGGTAAGTAGTTAGAAAAGTTTAATATGCATGTGCGAGCAGCACATGGTTACAAAATCAGGCTGTGCACGTACTGTGAAATTTGCAACATGCACACTGTTGCTTTATCCTAGTTTGTACTTCCAGAGTACAGTATACTTTGGGTTTAAGTCTCTCTGAAATACTGGTCTCTAGATACCGTATGCCTTGGTTTCATCATTTCAAATAAATCTATGGGATATTTTTTCCCATGTAAAACTCTGATACCCATTTGATCAACAGCAACGCTTGCTTTAACAAATACATTCTTCACATGGTCCCTCTCTCTCTTTCTATCCATCCCTATCGCCGTCCCTGCACGCACTTCCGATCGTTCTGATGTTTTGCAGCCATAATAAATCTGGCTTTGGCTGGCTAAAGCAAATAAAGCTGGAGAGAGAGTGATCCCTCAAAAAAAAAAAAAAAAAAACATTTTGTCAGTTCTAATTAGGGTTGAAATATGGCTCAACTATCTCACTGCCCTCCCTTCTTCGCCAACAAAACTGTTTAGAGCTCAACACTGTTTATTCTTTCTTCTCTCGTCTCTCTCTTTACCCATCTCTCCATCACACTCTTCTCTTTGAACCAAACTACAAGTGATTAAAGCACAGGGGCTTCCAGCTCACAAATATCTATGAGCTATGTATCTAAATGGTGAGCTAGAGTCAGGCTAACCTACTGTAGCATGTTGGCACCTTTAAAACAGATAGCGTGTAATTGCACATTTGGCCCACAGTGCTCTAAAGGCCCCAGTGTCTGCTTTTGTCTGTGGTAGCAAGTTTACCCCTACACTGCGATCGCATCCTACAGGCTATGCAAATCAAATGCTACCTACACAAACACAGCTAAACGCGAATGCACTCTGGATGAAATGGAGCAAGGCTTATGTGAGTAAGGGAGTGTGTATTTTGGCATGCTTTTTTCACGCTTTATTTAGTGTTTGTTCAAAAACAAGAGGACCACCTATGTGAAACTGGGCTTCACTTCAAAGACATAAAGGAAATGTTCTCCTTGTGCATTTTTTCACGGCACAAACACAAAGATCAGAAAGGTGTTTTAAGTGAGAAAAGTTTCTCGCATGGTTGATCAGAGTTTTTGAAACTGAAGGGTGATTTGGAAAGGGCAAGGCACATTTCAATAATCTTCAACACATAAAACACATCTTAAATGAACATTGTCCACCACCTAAGGTGGTCGTGCTGTTGTTTCGCAAAGGTTGTGACAATTCCAGTTCCGACCAGTTTTTCTAAGAAAATTCATAACCATTTGTACCTCCAAAGCTTTCCATTTTTCCATTTGTTTAGTTTGTTTTTCCAATCAAGAACAATACTGTTATTGGTTCGTAATGTAACATCATGAAACTATTTAGTAAATGTTAATGACAATATTTAGATGTTGAACGAATTTTGACGGACAGTAATATGTAAACAACAATGTCGAGCCAATCATTATCATAAAAAAATGAAGCAGTTATTTTTATTATTACAGTCAGCTGACTGTATCTTGATTAGTAAAGCAGTTAATTAAACAGTTTAATGGTAATTACACCAAAAATATCTGAACACTGAATGCCATGACAGACCAATCAGAATCAAATCCAATTAAATATTCCAGAGAGTTCAGTAATAATATAGAATTTTTAGCCACTGCATGACACCATGGTAGAAACCAAGCAGGAGCTTAATAATATGTGGCAATGTTTGCGTGTGTGTGTGTGTGTGTGTGTGTGTTTGTGGGTCTTTTGTTAACAGGCGGTACATGAGTTGAAGGAAAGGAGAGGTCAACTCACATTTCCTAAATGGCTTAAAAAGTGAAAAAAAAAAAAAAACATCCAAGTACTAAGCAAGTGTTGTGTTACGCCAGGGGCAAAGCAAAAGAAAGACGCTAATGATTAGCACACAGTCACACGCACACAAACGGATGGTCTGACACCTCCACTCAACACTTGAAAAGCCCAGTAATGCAACATTAATGGCACCATTAGTGTAAATAAAGAGAAACGGTTTCAGTAAATACAGCTTATATGTGTCTGTATCACTTTTCCCAGCTCAGGCCTCTGTCCAAACAAAACTTCTGTTCCATCTCCATTTTGCCCTGTGGCGAGAAGGAGGGGGGTGTTTCGAGGGTGTGTGGCGGTGGGGTGGCGGGGGGTCTCATAGTTGTAATCCTGCATATCAATTACAACCTCTCCTCCTAAAAAGAAATGACAGGGGAAAAAATTATTGAAGAAAAAAGAATGAGAGGGAGCCGCACAGAGAAGTTGATTTATAGTGAAAAGAGGAACTGTTTATGGACTCTCTGAAGTAAGGGAAGCTTTTAGGGGATCGGGCCCAATAGGGGGTTGTGTCAATGGAGAAAAATCTTGGTGTTATTTTTTGATCAAAATTCAGAGTGGTATTTATACTTCAAACCTTGTTCAAGGGCTTGAGAAGTAGATGTTTGAACAGTGAGCAGGCGCCGCATCTCCTCCTACCCACACAGAAGAGGATGAAGTGGGCTGCAACCGCCTGTTCGTTCTCGGATCCAACAAACCACAATGTCAGGTCAGCCACAGTACTTAGCAGTTAAGAGAAATCGCCACACACAAATGCTTGCACCCTTTTGGCCCAGACAGAAAGCTGTTTAAGTAACCTTTGACCTCTCTAATGCATTAATTTGGGTCTGTGTCACATGTACACATCGTCTTGTGTGTGCGTGGGTGGGTGCATATGCAGAGTTTTATTTATCTTAAAACCATTTTTATCATAGTCATGTATTCAAATTCCGAGGACTGTTGGGCGCCAATGTTTGATAGGCGTGTGACCTTATGAGGTCGCTTGAATGACCTTAAACTGACCTTACTATAAGCTCTAAGTGACCTTACTCAAACAATGAATTTTCTTCATCCACCTTCAAGTGCTCTGTAATAACCTCTTAATAACATTGTCACAACATGGTAATAACATATTGATAACCTTTAGATAACCTCTGATCAACTTTCTATACCTTTGCCTCTCATGAATCTCAACCATGCACTAAAATTGCCATTATTAAGATCTGTGTTGAGACATGTTTTGGCTTATTCCCTCAGCGTTGGCTGACTGACACTTGTTTATTTTGTCTGACAAATGTTTCCCAGAAAGTTTTATGTGGTAAAAAGATAACATCCATGCATGCCAATCCTGATTATGTGGAAAATGCAGAAATAGTCATCAATGACTTGCCGTCATATCGCTGTCTGTCTCAGACAGAAACTAAAACAAACAGTCAAACCAATTAATAGTAGTCGTTCAAGGTTTTTATCAGAGGTTTTGTCAATGTGATACCATCAAGATTGCGTTTGCTACCTCCCTTTTTCCAAATGGCGCCTGAGTCCTGTTATGAGAATGGCTACGGAGTCCCAAGAGGGCCACTCTTCAGTACCACCCCCACCAGACCTGCAATGTCCAATGCTATGAGGGTAATGTCCACCTAATGTACACTTCTCACTTTAGCAGGGTTATACTGTTGTGCTTAGGGCCCTGGGGAGGAATAGTACGTGGGGAGAGGGGTCAGTAATTGATAGGTCCTTTTTCGATTGCCTGCCCAACTGCAAGTTCAATGTCAGACAAATAAAACTGACTTACCATCTAAAGAAATCACGAACTTATTCGCTATGTCTTTCATTCTCCTTCTATCCTCCTCGACCTGTCATGAAAACCCCAAGTGGAAGGAGTTCTTGCATCACATTTTTCCATTTTCCGGGGACGGAGGGCGTTATATCAACACAATACAGAATGCATGTTCAAACAACAGGAAGAAAGTTCTGAGATGGCTGCGCCGATTGGGCGAGCTCCATGAATTCTCTTTTCCTTGCGAGGAAAAGGCTATTTAATTTCAGTAATGATTTTTTTTGTGTGTGTGCTGCGGTTTGATGTGTGCCGATAGGGCAGTGTTTTTGTTGGCGGGGCAGTGAGGTGCATGTGTCCATTTGTGTGTAAAGCTCGGTACATGAGACGGAGGTTGTGTTTTTTGGGAAGTACAACATGTGCTTTGGATTAAACCTGTGTTATAAGTGTTTGACATTAACATGCAGTCATTCACTAGGCAAAAGAGAGGAGAGGAACGTTTTAGAGCTTCATGGCTGTCCTAATACTTCTTAACAGTAAAAAATAAATTAAAACCTCATAGGTGGAAAACAAGTTACAGTTTGAGTCATGGCACGAGCATTATTTCATATGTTGTGTGTTGGATTAGCATTACTAACCTTTATCAATAAACCATTACTTTATGTATATATTTTAAGCACATTTATTTGTGCTATCTAAGTATGTGGGCCTTGCCTTAGAAGTCCTATTTGCCCTCATTCAATCTGTGTTTGACATCATCTTACCCTCATACCATTAACAAAATATTTCCATGTTCCACCATTTAGATTTTTCTTTCTTTCAAGTTGAAATTCCTAAAAGAGTTAAAAAGTTAAATAGTTAAAAATCAAGGATTTTTTTTATAATAATGAAAATATTCTTTCTTTCTTTCTTTCTTTCTTTCTTTCTTTCTTTCTTTCTTATGAAGCCATAATTAGAAATGTTGTATGATGCCATAATTACAAATGTCAAATAAAAAACGCTGGACTTTACACTGAATTCCATTAAAACCTTAACAAACATTATTATCTAGTCAACCTACTTTCTGAATTAACAACCTTTGCAATGTCCTAAATTTGTCACACCACTGCATTGTTTGACAGTTTTTATCTGGTCTATAGACTTCTCTTCTCTTCTCTTCACTAAACTAAAGAATCAACTAATCTAAAACAACGGAAAAGGTTTAAAAATGGTTGGGCATAGTGCTTTAAAATATTTAATGAAATATGATATATGAAATACTTTATATATATATATATATATATATATATATATATATATATATATATATATATATATATATATATATATATATATATAACTTAGGTTTATGCATTTTTTTTAATCCTGAATAAAAATAAGCATTTTCGATAAACTGGACGATTATTATTAATGTGTAATTTTATTTATGTGTAAATGTGTTCTCACAAGGGAAAAGAAAAGGATGGCTTTCCTCTTTTGCGGTTTATTTCTAATGTTTGTATGACACAGTATCGTTGCAACTGATTAGAACACGATAACTTTTGGCTCGCAAGCTGCATCAGCACTGATGATAGATAGTGCAGGAAAGAGGCAGTATGAGCTTCTGTTTGAATGAGGCAGCACTTCAAAGCTGGTTTAAGCGGCCAGAGCTGTTTCAGTCAACACCTTTCTGTCATCCTTTTCTCCACTACATCTCTTCTTAACATTATTATCACAGCAGCGTAACTCTGATAAAACACAGTGCTGGAATTTCACGCCGCTCCACATGCTTGGCTGGCCACACACACTCTCTCTCTCTCTCTCTCTCTCAAGGAAACATGCAGAAGTGTGTATATGTTACTCCATATCTGTGATGCCGGAGTTATAAACTCAAGACTCGGCTAACACTTGGTGCAATTATCTCTTCAGGGTTTCCCACAAGGGACTGTGGCTATGCCAAGAAATTTGGCTCTGCATGTAAGGAGAACTAACCAATGAGAGGAAAAGAGTGTAAGACGGGGGAAGGAAAAAGGTGTACATGTGTAATATGCTGATGTGTAGTTTCCACGTACACTTTTTAGTCCTATTACAACAGTCCCACGTTTAGAAACCAAATGACTGTTGCTACACCTGCAAATTCATGTTTGTGATTTTAAGTTTGATTTCATTCCTGAGGTTTTGCCTTTTCCTTTTTTGCCCTCAATTTATAATGCAAACATATATACAACTATAAATATATTTTACTTTACACTTTTACTGTGGCTAATTTTATTTTAATTTCACTTTTTTTAAACAAAAATAATCCTAACTAATCTATAAAACTAATAATAATAAAAAAAATAATAGAAAGCTAATTTAATTTATAAACACTAAACAATACACACACAAAAATGCTAAGTTTTCTGTAGAATATATTTATTTGCATATGTTATTTTACTCTACTCTAATCATTTAAATGCTTTTGTTTAATAAAAGTTCACTGCTATTTTTTTGTTGTAAAAATGTTTTGTAAGGAAACTTTGCTAGTGCTTCGTGTGCTAGCATGCCAAAAAAAAAAAAAAAAAAAAAAAAAAAAAAAAATCGTTTCCACAACTGACATCAATGAAAATATATTTTTAGGCTATGATCATGTAAAATCAACACAAGTTTTTGGTTATATAACACATTACTTATAAGCATTAGTAAGTATCAAAGTATATTATACATTTCTCCGTATTATATTTATATATTAGGCCTAATTACATGATGCTCATTGTTATTACTAAGTAATTACATATGTAATTACATTGCAATACAAACATACTACACTAAAGTGCATAATTGTGAGCTGGAGTGACTATTTAGTCGCTGTCAGTGTGTTTGTGTATGCCTGAGCTGACTCAGGCCGCAGAGATATACGAAGGAGATAGACCTCGCTTCATTCACCCGTCCCACATCCCGATAAACCCTCAGACAGATCCCTGCACTCATTTTCCCTCCTTTTCTTCATCTTCCAACAAGTCTTTAATACATACATATCACAGGCCGCCTCCTGAGGTTTGAAAAATGAAAACACTACTTCATCTCGCCTTCCCCTTTTTTAAAATGTTCAGTCACAATAAATATTTCCCATTTATATGCAAATGATAATCTACTGACCAAGAATGGATGGAGCTCGTCTTGTTTTCATTGTACTCGGAGAGGTACAAGTGTCTGAGACGGCGGACGGGGAATAGACTGAAATCAGCCGGAGTGGGAACGCCTTGCCATTTCTAGAGTAAATAATCCTGACTCGACTTCCATTATTTTTTATGGCAGCGTTGAATGGAAGTGTATTAACTTATAAGTTATAAGTAGTTGGAAGTAAGTTACTTAAAACTGGCGGGGGGGAGGCAAAGAAAGAAAGCTGACGCGTCGCTTAGTTGAGTTCCCCGCAAATTGCTGACATAATTACACGAATGTAATTTTTTATGAGTCACGCAAATCTCGGCATTTTCAGTGAAGCAGATAATTAGACTTGGAATAAAGCAGAACTGAATAATTAATACATCAAAACTAGATGAACTTTTTCTAATTATTTTTATTTAATCTCCATTCTAATTATTGTTCGAGTCGGCTGAGCGAGATTGCTTCTCATTCAGGGGGTGAAATGCACCCTGGCTGGCGTATTCTCACCCAGTGAAATATTAACTAAGCGTGCAGAGAAGGGGATCAGAGAAAAGACCCCTCCCTTTGCCCACCCTCCCATGATTGAACTGTAATTTCAAATTCACTGCTGCCAGCAAACAGTTTGCATCTACACCTGCCATACTTCTTCTCCCACACCGGTGTGCTACGAAATGCATGACGATCAATATTTTGCCAGCTTTAAATGAGTTTAAAATTAGCCTAAATGTGCAGTTCCAATGCTTTTTAAGAGAGGGGTTTGTTTAGACTTCAGTCTTCGAGTGAACCTGACCAGTGAGCACGTGCATGTTTGAGTGAGCGGGGGTGTGTGGAGATGCTGACCGCAGGGGAAAATTCGCACACTTATCTTTTATGTCTCTGCTACCAGGAACTGGAGGCTTTGGAAACCAGCATTTCATCTGATAACCTTTATTGCTGAAATAGACATAATGAAAGCGTCCGTGTGCGCTCTCGCATCTTCATCAACACGAGCACGTTTCGGTTTATTCGTAATCTGTGTGTATAATTTGCCTATTTTCTCGCTTGCTTGTTCCTTGTTCCAGGTTTATTTCCTGTCTTCTAGGTTTAAGAATTAGGCCGGGAAATAATGAAGGTAGATAATGGCTGACCTTCTGTTAATTTGGCTGATAATTGCGATGGGCAGGCTGGAACTGTGCCGTGCTGATGAGATGAACAAATAAAAAGCAGCATTTACAGGCATGAAATGAGCTAATTCTGCGCCTGCACACATTTCCACATCTCTTATTAGACTGTTGGGGTTTACTAGATTAAAATTGCAGCTTAATTAATGCACAAACATAAGATCAGATTTAATTAACATCTGATTTAATTGCTTGCCTACAATTGCTTTTCACACATATGCTCCAATAGAAAATGATTGCAAAATGTAATAATTATACAGACTAATATTGATGTAAATCCAAGACTGATCACTTTTACTGAGAGAAGAAAATATCACAGTTCCACGGTTTTATTAATTAATTTAGATTTTTGAGAATTCATTTTATTAAATACCTCTGATTATGTGGTATTATAAAAACAATAGGATACCTTTTTAATTATTTGTTTTTATTTTTATTTTTCATTCATGCAACATCCAAATTGATTCAAACAGATTTTTGGAGCATCAGCTTTCATCTTTGCCTCAAAGACCTTAAAATATATTTTCGGTTTATGCTCACAATTAACATTTTGAGATATTTAAATGAAATATTTATAAGTCTTTCCATTTAAAATGTATTTCAAATGTATTTTTCACTATTTGTATATTTGTTTTGTGTCATCGGCTGCTTTTAAAACACCATTTTTAAAGCATTACACCATTCGCGGTTACTGCTGTTTGTCAGATGTCAGATCAATTCAGATATTTTTTTTTATCGTGTATTATTTTCGAGAGGGCCAGTATGGAATGTTTGTATCACTACTGTTATCTGGAGTATCTATTTGCTCCAGCATGTGTAGTGTTTGGTTTATATCACTTTATGGAAATACTACCTTCTTGGGGCCAATTTCAAAAGTGTCTAGTGCCACCTTGTGGTTAGTACAGGTACTATATACAACACATAGCTCTGGCACCAGCAGTTTAAGTTCGAAGTGATGAACTTTAATGCACCATGTGCTGTTGAATAACTCTGTGAGTATATAAGCTTTAGTGTGTGTACATGTGTGTCTTTTATTATACTGGGACCCAGGTTGGAATGTCAGGCATGAAATGAGAAGACAAAACACACTGATGTCGATCAGTGTGTTTTTCAGCAGAAATCTTCTTTTAAGATTTGTAGTGTTGATGGAACTGGACATGCACAAAAAGATTTGCTACATCAAAGAATGTCCCCTTTTTTACTTCCTGTCCCATTTGTGTGCCATACATAACAGCTTTTTTTAGTCCATAACATGATCTTAAGTATATGTAAAGAGTCGCAAGTAAAGTAAAATACAATAAATAACATAAGTTGTTTGTGTGTGTGTGTTATTGCAACATTCTGGTTGCAATTGCAATTTGAAACATGATTGTTTAAAAAAAAAAAAAAAAAAAAGTCAAAAATGCATGTACACATGTATACTTGTTCCGCAGGTAGTGTTATGGTCTGACTGGCGCCAGCACGGATGATCCAGTCATGCTTGAATGAGGATCACACGTACGGGCTCCCAGCATTCATCCTGTGTGGCGTGTTTATGATTGGCCTGCTTTGCAGGTAGAGACAGTGGCCTCATACACCTCTATTTGAACCGCTCACCTGCACATGACCTGTGTTTGTGTGTGTGTGTGTGTGTGCGATGCTAGAAAAGACAGCAATGTCCCGAAGCAGACAGACAGGAGTCAGAACAGAATGGACCTGCATGTGTCTCACACACACACTGACGCACACAACGCTTGGGTAAGTTTGTGTGGGAGTGATCACAGATTCTAAGCGTGCGACTGCAGCACTGATCCCTAATTCACCAGGTTAGGCAGAGGGTGTGTGGCAGCGTCAACCTAGAAATTGAGTCTGGGAATTCCCTGATGGAAATTTTACTGCTCAATGTTGTCCTTTCATAGTTCGGGAAAACATTTGTGTCTTCTAAGGAATTTTGAGAGAAACGTTGGGGACATATAACAAGAGTATCTTATGAGAATTCAATAAGAGATGTTCAGTTGATTACTTTGGATAAATCTGAGCACAGTTTGAGGCACTGGTTAAAAAAAACAAAAAAAACAATTCTCTACAGGAGATGTGTGAAATTAGTGGGTGTTTTTTTTTTTTTTTTTTTTTTTAGGAGAAATATCTGGAAGCATTAGACATTATCAAAAAGTGAAAAGCAATAATAAAAAAACAAAACAAAAACAAATCTCTTAAATATCTCAGTTGTTTCTTCTGGAACAAATCCCCATTTTTGTTTTTGTTTTTCTCAAGAGAAAAAGGGATCTCAAATCTGTCTTATCTAGAGTTTCAGAAATATCAACAATGTCTCAAACTGTGCTCTGATATTTTAAAAGTCAGGGACCTCAATTTGATTTCAAACATTTCTCCTTACCTAAATGCCATCCATGTTAGTTGTATATGCAGTCTTAAATACAGTCTATACTCTTAGATACCAAGACTGAAAGTCAGAGTTTAGTATTTTAACTAAAATATTGAACATTAAATAAATATATAATCAGAGCATGCCATCCAAAATAACTATAACTTTATACTCTTAGCAAAGTTAGATCGCAATCTGAACTCAAACATTTCTCATCAAATAATACAAAACCATAGGATCAGGGCTGTGCCATCCACATCAGTTTTATAACTCTGTATTCTCCCACAACTGTACTCCCTTTATTATCTGATACCAAGATTGCAATTAAAAATCTGAGCTCTCAATTTGAACTGAAATATCGCTCACCAATTAAAACAAATGATCAGAGCTATGCCTTCCATATTAATTGTATGAATTAACTCTTAAACACTGCCTATATTCTTAGATACCAAGACACTGATTTAATGTCAGAGACTTCTATTTGATCTCAAATATTTTCCATTAAGTCCATTAAGTATTTCACTTAATACTCTTACTATATATCAACAGTCTCCTACATGTCTGTTTTTATGTCACTTAAGAATTCTTTGGAGAAAAAAGGACACACATTTAATACTATAATGAAGCATAACTTCATAGACATGACAGAACAGTTTCAGAGCAATAAAGTCTCCATTTGCTCTCCATCCAATCTCTAGCGGCAACAATTGAGATGTTAAGAGATCCTAAGTGTTAGACCAGTGTTTTAAGGTGTCTTAAATGATATAAGAACTCATTCCACAAGTGAGCAGTGAATGAGAACGTATCAATGATAAATTGTTGGAAAGGAATTGTCGAAATGGAAACCGACTCAACGGGCCGTGTGACTCCAAAGTCTCAAATCAATACTTGAACCCCGCTGTCCGTCCCTCTCCAGAAAGAGTTATCCTCCCTGTGTCTTCTCTTCCTCCATCTTTCATCCCTCTATCATCAACCCACCTCGCACACCCCCAACCGACCTTGTGGGGTCACCTGTCTTTGTCCGCTGAGCTCCGAGAGAGCTTTGTGTGTGAGTGTGTGTATGTGTGTGAGCTTGTGAGCGAGCGAGTGTGTGTGTCTGGGCTTCTTATCTCTCTGGGCTGCTGCCGTTTTAAATTATTCATCCCTACTGCTCCTGCACACACTCACACACACACACACACTCACACACATGCACATCTCCATCACATGCCTGCCCGCATCCGCCCGCCCGAGAGGCGGTCTCCGTGGCAACCTTATCAAAGATCGCAGATTTCAGCTCGAGAAATGAAATAAAAGGGGAAATTGGCTGCATTAGCATAAGAGGAGGAAGCCTGGAGTTGAATACACACCCCTGTAGCCACCCCCTCCGCTTCTCCTTCATCTTCCTTACTCTTCCTCCTCTTACCCACAGCTCTTATCTCACCAGTTTGATCATACTCTCTCTCTTTCTATAAATATAGAGCGAGAGATTTTTTTTAATATTCTGTATCCCCCTTTCTCTCGCCTTTTATTCCTCTCTAGAAGGGTGGGGGGGGGGGTTTGTAGAGAATGAAATGAAAGAGGAAATAGATTTAGTCTGGATGACCTTTGACCCTTTCACAGTGAGTAAACAATACACAGTAACCTGGGAGATGGGGCATGGGGATGTCAGGGGCGACTGCTTGACAGGCGGCTTGATTTCCTGTGGAACAGGGAACTCGTTTCCTTCATTCTGTGAGAGTTTATTTTGGCAGACTTGGTCTGGTCCACAGAGACCCTCCCCTTTCGGTTTGACTTTGACCTACAGCTGTATGTAATGGAGGTTTTCTAGTGATACCATATAAACCTGTTTGATTTTTAAACAAATTATATCAAACGTTCTTTTCTCCAGAGTCCTGCAACTTATAGATTCTTTAGTCTTCCCATCAGGATTGAGATCGAATGGAGGTAATTATTATAATTTTTTTTTAACTACTGGAGCTTAACAGGAAATAAAAAATGTACTCTATTTTCTTATTACACATTCCTGGAATATTAGTTTGTCTCGATAATCTTTCATTATAGTCAGATAGTAATAAGATCTAATAACATCTCCGCCTTTGAACAAATTTCCTTGTTGTATGACATCATCAAGACCATGCAGGCTATTGGATAACATTATGCAGTAGTAAATAATTGGGATTTTTTTTTAACCATCCAATCAGTTCCCACTGAAACATTTAATCATATGTTACCAATAAAATATAAAATAAAATATTTTAGAGTTCAGCATTAACAAGGAAATTGCATATTTGTTATACAAATGTCCATGGTGTTTTACGATTTCTTTTTTTAATTAACACAATTTTCATGTCTATTCATGTCACAGTTTTAATGAAAATTAAAAGTAATCTTGGAACTTTGCTAAGGCCTTCTAAGTGAACCCAAGCCTGTGCTAGAGAACCTATGTGTTAGACTGATTATCTGATATGTTCAAGAATAAAGCAATATTTCTAGTGGCATATCTAAAATTATGATGCAGTGGTGAGTCTGTGATGCACAGTATGACTAAAGTGTGAATGTAAAAATTTTAATGTTACACACATTTCAAGCTGGATGACCATAATCACATGCCATAGAGTGATATGAAACTAAGACACTATATCATACACATTTTCAATTTTTTGACATGTTAATATCAATGTTTTAAGCCTAAGTGAGATAAACAAAAACATGCTCCTTTGAAGTGAAGCTTCTGACCAATAAGAACACCTTCGATGAGAAAGCACAGACCGTTGTGACATTAAGAAGTCATGCTTGCATTGTTGTATTCGGGATTTAAGCGGAAACTTTTTTTAAAAACATAACTTTAAATTGTATACATTTTACATTTATTGTACTTTATTATGTAAAAAATACTGTACTTGCTACATGCATGGAATATAATTTAATCCAAAAAATTGCTTTTCGTTTAGTTGTGATGCACTTCTCCATCTTCTTGTATCCAACTACAGATTTTTTCCATATGCCTTACCTGTAATGAATGCAATTCTGCATTCCAACTACTAGCATGATGCTAACAACACAAAGTTCTGGATCCCATGTCCAGAGAACACACACTGATACAATATATTTTAAATGCACTGTATGAAACTTTCTACACATTTCAAGTGAATATCAACATAAGTAATTCACATCCCACACACACACACATTTATTCTCCTCATATTTTCCTCATTTAATATTCAGTTTCACTCTGAAATGCATCACATCATGGAAATAAAACTGGTGTCTTTTGTGTTGAATGTGCAACAATCAAAGCGAATTGTTTGGCCTGTGCAATCCATGGAAAAAGTAGTGTCTGTGTTATTGTTTTTGTGAGTGTGTATATTTGGCCTTTAGGCCGACCGTAGCATCAAGATTTGGAGGCCACTTTACCCAGAGAAACACGTAATCACACCCACCCCATCTCACTTTCATATCCCACACAATCCGATTATCACTTCCGTATCTTCATTTAACTTTTTCCAAACCCACAAGGCGGAAAATTGTATAAATCAGTGTAATTATTGTCTCAATTTCCACAGAGATCATCTGTCAACATGAACTTCACAGTGTTTGCTTGAAAAAGATACTTTTGAAGAGAAAGCTGTTTTTCTTTTCTTCTTTCTGTTAAATGGGTTTGAAAGATGTTATAGAGATGTTATTTAGAACGTATCAATTCCAGGCCCTTTGTTGTTGGTCACAATGACACTCAAGCAAATTGAATGGTTCTCACAATGCCTTGGTTTTTGTATTTGTTTGACTATGAAAGCATTAGCGTACGTTTTAGCTTTTATTCAGCCATTTGTTTATTTGTGTTTAGCAACCATTCCTGCATTGCAATGGAGATTTTGCCACAGGGCATGAGTTGTTTCGACGTCAACATGTGTAGCCTTTGACGCCACTAATCAGGTTAACATCAATTAAAGGGAAGTGCAAAGAAAATCACGCGGGGTGTTGGTCTCGTTGGTGGTCCAGAAAAGACTGCTTTGTTTTGCGACAGAGTGGTTGGAGGCCATTTTGCGTGTTTTTATCCCCCTTCCTCCCCACCCAGTTTCTTCAGCCTACGTCTGTTTTCTCATAGACATAAAAGACTGTAATGCCTCTGGGCTTTAGTCCCGCCCACTCACCATCTACGACGCTAGCATCCAGCGCAAAATACTACTTAGCGTCAAAGCTTCTGTAAATAGCCTGTAGAGATGGGGCAAAAAGTGTATGTTTGTGTGTGTAAAGGATACAGTAAAGCCAATTGCACCAAGACCATATATTCAGCAAGCAGTTCCTTATGGCTCGCTTACACATTGGATACACACGCACATACACATTACATTGATGGTGGTAGCTGTAATGATGAGTGACAGCGAGAGACGGCGGACAAATGTTGATCCCCCACAATCCTCTGCAGTGCCTAACTTCCCCTCGTGCTGTTGTGGCAATGTGAGCAGTGCTGGGTCCCTGATAACCGGTATGGGGCTGCCGCCTCAGAGAGTGAATATACACGGTTCCGGTCAGTGCTGAGCGTGTGCGGCGACTTTGATACTCTGTATTTACAAGTTTATGTGTGTGTTATAGGAGGTATATTTTCGCAGTCCACTCTGCAGATGTTTCTGTAGTTTATATGCAGGTTTTTGAAGCACAGACTTCTTATATAGACTTCTTCACTTTTATGCGGCTTCTGCAGTCAACAAGTAGAAGTTGACTAAAATTAAAGGCTAAATAAAAAACCTTATTCAAGCTTTTTTTTACATTTGTTCCCCATTGATTGATTGATTGATTGCTCTCAATAACTAGCTGCATTTATTAGGATAATGCAGTTTTGCTGAAACTTGTTGACTTCTGCTCTCATTCTATTAATTATTTGTGGCTGAAACTGTTAGCTTATGATATGAATCTTAATTTTAGTTTTCTGCGACTTGATTATGTTGGCTAATGTTATCTATATAGCAAGAGAACTACCTAGCTGTATTCCCTATTCCCAGTGCTGACATACAAAGCTACATAAATCATAACTATAATTGAGAATTGGTTTGTAGTTTGCAAGAAATCTGCATTATACATGACACTTCTGAAGTAATGGATGTGCTCATGAACAAATTCTCATAAAGCTATAGATTAATTGTATACAGCTATATTATATAATCAATATAAGACGATAAAGCAATAGTATTATCTTAGATTTCATCTTAGAGATTTAGCTGCATCAATGCAACATCAAGCAAAATTAATTTTTTTTTTTTTTCCATGACTGAGAATGTAAACATAAGGGTTGCAGAGTTATTTAATTTATTTTTTTGGTGGTCATATGATTCCAACTTTATTTTTTTACATTAAGTCTTTATTTGACCTAAGTATATCATTTTTAAAATTTTATTTCAAAATTAACATTCATTTCTAAATATTAAAATCTGAAAAAAAATTGCTGAGCACACCTTTAATCTTTCTCAAAGTAAAATATATATTATTATATCATATCATATCAAATATCATATCAAATCATATCATATTATATTATTAATTCTTCCCTCAAAACTTGTTAATTGATGTAATGGGGGACCTTTTTTCATGATCATTTGTAATAGTGTAGACAAACTATTTTAACAAATTAAAATAAAAATTGTATATGTATGTATGCATGTATGTGTTACAATAACAAAGGCATTTAAACTAACAAACTAAAATAAATAATACCTCTCTACACAAGGGGAAGTCGTGGCCTTATGGTTAGGGAGTCGGACTCCCAATCGAAGGGTTGTGAGTTCGAGTTTCGGGCTGGCAGGAATTGTGGGTGGAGGGAGTGCATGTACAGTTCTCTCTCATACTTCAATACCAAGACTTAGGTGCCCTTGAGCAAGGCATCGAACCCCAAACTGCTCCCCAGATGCCACAGCATAAATGGCTGCCCACTGCTCCGGGTGTGTGTTCACAATGTGTGTGTGTTCACTGCTCTGTGTGTGTGCACTTCAGATGGGTTAAATGCAGAGCACAAATTCTGAGTATGGGTCACCATACTTGGCTGAATGTCACGTCACTTTCACTTTTTAACATAGTATACATACACAAATTATAAGTATTCTTTTAAAAACAACAGAACAAAAAAGACACATGTATTAAAGGTATTATATATGCTATGAAAAGGCAAGGAAGTTCTATGTTTGTGAGAAGCTACACGATTCTTGAAAACTTGAATTCAGGGGAACAACAGAAATGATTAAGCCCAGGGTGAAGGGGGGCGGATGAACTCATAAATCTTTGCTATCTCTCTGTTTTTGTGTTTTTATCAGCACACCCTTGTGTTTTATTGTATGTTTTGGAGGCTGGATGAGACTAGGGAAGATATGTCCCGATACAAGACCAGAGAGCAAGAGGAGGAGGAAGCTGAGAAAGATGTAGGACGAAAAATATGAAGACTGGGTTTGAAGATACTACATCATAAAAAAATACAACGACTTGAAAAATGGACATAAAAGGCCTTTAGCATCAAAGAACTTTGAAGGAGAATGACCCTGTGAGGTCATAAAGCAGACAGTGATGTCATATAGAGACTGTGTGTTTTGAGGGGGAGGATTATTGTGTATTAGTGGAACACTCATCTGTAATCCCCAAGGACAGTCAGAGATTATCACAAATAATACACAGCTTGAATTATGACTATATACTGCATGAAACCATGTAATATGTTTGCTTTGGGTTATATCGCTGCTTTGTCAGTGGCTGATGTGGATTGTGTATACAATCAATATTAATGTCAATATTAATATTAATGTCAATATTAATGTGGCAAGTTGCGCTGATGGTTCTGTGAGCCTAAAGTGGCACTTATATGATGTTACAAATGTGGCCCAGATATAATCAAAGATATTTCAGCCAGTTTTGGCAAAGATATGGCGCAGTGAGCACTGGCTAATGTGGCTGTGAGCCTAAAGTGGTCCTTGATGCCACAAATGTGGCCTGCATTTAAAATGACAGAGATTGCCCAAATAATTAATAACAATTTGGTCCACTTTTGGCAAATATACGGCACAGTCAGCCATGGCTAATCACTGTGTAAGCCAACTTGTCCCACATTTGACATGGCAAATATTCCCCATAATATTATGAAACAGATGACGACCACTTCTGGTTGTAACACTTGAAGTGAGGCTACTTCTTGGATGTGACCCTCGACACCCACTTATTGAAATGGAAGCTTGAAATTGAAAATATGGCGTAATAATAGAATAGAATTTGGCCACTTTTAGGCCATGTCCACATGTACACGGGTATTTTTATAAACTGAGTTTTTCTTTCTTCCGTTTAAAAAATAAAATAAAATGTTTTCACATGAACAGTCAAACACATGCTTTGATGTACTATCAAGAGCATACCAAACCAACAGGTGGCTATGTAATCTCAACTGTAAAGCCATGTTGGCCAATCAGAAGCCTGAAAAAGTTTACATTAGTGGAGATAACAATGATCTCTGATGTCAAAAGCCAAAAACGCTGGTTTCGCTGTCTACACGACATTGCTGCAATAAGAGTTTTTAAAAACCCTCACCCAGGCAGGCTTTTCAAAAATGTTCGGTTTCAGTAACTGAGTTTGTGTGTGGACGAAGGCCAAACTGCATAGAAAAAGAATTGTGTTCTTGTGGACAGGGCCTTCGTAGGATGCAACACATTTAACTGATGCAGGGTGATCTGGATGTGAGTCTTCCCTTGTTGTGTTGATTGTATTATTCTGTTCAGATGTGCCTAGTTAATTATTCTTGTTTGGTCTGAGTACTTAAGTTCCTGTATGTTCACTTTGAGTTTGACTGGTCTTATGTCTACATGTCTTAAATGTTGCTGTGTTGCTTAAATGTCCATTGTGTTTGGATTTACCCATATATAACCTTTCATCTTCGTTGCTCTTTAACACAGGGTAGCTATGACACTCAAAGACTTACTATGTAGGGTACAGTCTGTGTGAGAAGCATTTAAGTTTAAACTTGTGAAGAACCATTTTTAAAGTATTGGAATGTGTCTTCGAATATTTATCTGTGAAATTTTAATTACTGCTTGTGTGAAACGATTTTATCAAGTAGTTCTATGGAAATTACTTGAACATTTATGAAGGACATTTTTCAATTTTTCTTTACAATATTGAATATTGTTGATGCATAACTCACTTAAGGCTTAGTGTGGCCCAGATAATTTATATTTATGAATTATTTGGTTCATTATTAGCTAAAATGTGGCTGTATAGTGGCCTGTTTGTGGACCACTGCCAAAATGCCACCACTCTATGCAGAATGTGGGCCACATGAGAAATGTGGGAAAGACCAGGGTTAGAATAAAAATCAACTGTGGCCCACATTGGGGCCAGTTTTGGTTTATTTAGTTGGCTAACATGCAGCAATGCTAAGGCTTACTTGAGGCCCAAATCTGGTAAACAGAACAGGAATGTCCAAAAGCCATTATTCCAAGCAGTATGTGGACTGGAGCAAGGTGTTGGATCTGTGCCGGATCTGAGCCAGAATTAAAATCAATATGGCCCAGATTTGGGCCAGTTCTGCTTTATTTGGTTTATCCTTTATTTTGGCTGACATTTGGGCCTTCTTGTGGCTTGCTCGTGGCCCAAATCTGGCAAACAGGAGCGGACCGCCCAAGTGCCAGAATTCCACGTTATGTGGGCAAGATGAAAGCGTCAGGTTTGGGCCTGATCTGGGCCTCAGGAATTTTGCTATCTTAGCGATGACCATAAACAATTAAACTCTACATTAACCTAAAAACACCCCTTAATATTAAGTTCTTCATTGTTTTTATTTGTTTAAAACATCTTCTGCTTTTGTCTTTTCCTGTTAGTCCATGTTTCTCCATGAACTACTACACTTATCTGTGAGAGTGTGTTTCTGTTGTGAAGTTTTTAGTTTGTGATTATATTCTTAACAATACAGTAGGAGTGTATGAGTAAGTGTGGCCATCGGCGATCCACGTTTTATGAGTTATACAATTACACATCCATGAGAGCTAGGAAAGTCCTATGAAGTTCAGTATATGTGTGTGTGTGAGTGGGTGTATATCTGGGACCGTCCGTGCTCGTACGCTTCTCTTTGTTGGTAAATCACACACACACATGGTCGGGTGGGGAGGAAGATTGTGGTTCCAGTGAGGTTTTCTTAAACAGGTTTTTCGTCTGCGCTGCTTTTAAACCTCCTCTCTTAAATTCACCCCATTCTCCACCCTCTTGTCTCACCTCGCCCCCTCTCTACCTACTACTCTCCTCTCATACCCGACTGCTACCCTGATGCAGGCTCAGATCCTGATGCTTCTCTACAATCTTTTGGGTTCCATCTGTGAGTCAAGCCTTTTCTTTCTTTTTTTTTTTTTTTTAAGGGATGTTTAAAATTGTGTCCTCTTGATATTAAGACTTAAGTCATATCAGTAGCCTAATAAAAACTATTTCATTTTATATGGAGGGGGTCATCACATGACCACCTTAATTTTCTCCTTTGTTTGGACTATTTTGGTCATAAAATAAATGCAACAATGTCAGTAAACATAACCTGTTATTGGTCAGCATCTGCTCTACTTGGTGTCAGTGAGGACAACTGCCATATTAAGTAATGAGCCACATTTAACTTAATAGAGTGTAACTACATTACCCATGATGCCGTATCAGAGAGTCGCAGAAGGCAAATCGAAGCTTCACCATCTCCAAATTGAAAATTGGTCTCCCCGCATTGTCAAAATGCTTAAATATTTTAATATATGTTCATATTTTATGACACACTTAAATTGTTTCTATAAAAAATTTAACAGAAAAACAAGAATACTTCCAGAACCAGCAACGCCGAAAGGGTGGCCACTGTTATACTCTATTCAAGGCTGTTCAAGAAATATAGATAATAAGAAATATTTCTTAAGAATGAAATTAGCATATTAGAATGATTTGAAGGAAAGCATTAAAAACAACTTCTAAAACCATTTAAAAATAAATAAGAATAAGAATAAAAATCTTTCGAAGGGTAGTCTTGTGTTGAAACCAGTCATTTTCATCTGTATACACACACACACACACACACACATATATTTATATATATATATATACACTTTTATCCAAATACATGCAGGTTTGTTATGTATTCAACTTTATTCAACAGTTCATTAATGCATTTAGGGACAGATCTTGAAAACACAGATGTACAGACAGACACACACTCACTCACTCAATCCTAATTGCCAGTGGCGGTAGTGCGGTATCTGAACATGGTGCAACAGGGTCGTGTTTAATCTGTGCGGCAAAAAATGATAAGGCTTTTTTTGTGTGTGTGTGTGTGTTTAGAGTTTGCCTGTTCTGGCATTAGAGCTCCTCACCCCTGCCAAAGCAGATTGGGACAAGAGATAGATTGCTTGGGTGTATTTCTTGTTCTTTATTTCTCCCCCCCCCACCTTCTCTATGTCTAGAATCTTGTTTGCTTCTGATCTTACCCAGTTATTTTCTCTCACAATCAAGTTTTAAAAGAAGCCAATTAACTGTGGCCCAGCCAAGGACACAGTAACAGGCAGAAGTAGCACATAGTGTGTTTGTGTCCGATCGGCCATCATCCACAAGATAGTGCTACATGTCAGAAAAAATCTAAATATAATCTTAAATAGTAGTATAATCTTAAACAGCAAGAGGGGGATGGTCAAATTGCGTTACTCTCAGACCCTTGGTGCATACAGATAACACTGATGTTGTTTTATGATTGACATTGAAAGAAGCTAATATCAGTATTAATTATTTATTAAAATAATAAATTAAATTAAGTAACTGACCAGTAATTTATAAAAGTAATGTGCTAGTAATTCATGACATTTGTAATAATATATTTTATATAGTAAGCTACTGTATAAGTAATAGCTTATCATTTCAAGTCAAATCAGTATTTCATGCCCATGTGAGTATGAGACCACACACAATAATTAACAGTTATTCATGACATTTAAGTAAATTATTTTTTAAAATAATGATTAGTATGTGTAAACACACACCACAATGTTTACCTAAACCCTTAAAAATGAAACCAACATAAATTCAAAATAGTGTTTTTTTTTTTTTTTTTAAGAACATGGCACATGTGTTTTAAACTAGAATCTTTAAAGATACTTTTCTTTTTCCTTTTCTCAATTGCGGTTGACACTGTGGTTTTATTTTAGTATATAGTATTAGAGTATTTATTCACATTTTGAAATAGTTTTTATATTTTAAGTCAAGGGTTACCAAACTCTGTCCTGGAAGGCCGGTGTCCTGCAGAGTTTAGCTCCAACCCTGATCAGGCACAGCCAGGTTGGTATGGCCGTAAGCATTACTGCATTATATAAGTAGGGATGAAAACCCAAACGCTTACAGCACCTGGTATTCCCAAGCGGTCTCCCATCCAAGTACTAACCAGGCCCAAACTTGCTAATATTCAAAGATGTGAAGAACATCAATGTGGCACAACACACACAAACACATGCGCGCGCACACTTATCACATCATAAACAATACCAGCATTGTCCAATGTATCACTCATAATCCATTAAACACCTTTTATCCACACCATCTTTATCTATCTTTCTCATTCTTTCTTTCATTTCCACAGCCGAGGCACTCTTGGGATGCACACAAGCACAATCTGTTTCTCTTCTGCACTATCTTTGCTCAGTAGGGGCTTTTGACAGGTATGTTCTCTTCACACTGTCACCCTGATTCGCCTCCGGTGTTCACTATGCTGTTAATTGCTTATGGAAAACAAAAAAGGGCCATCGGAAGATGGGATAAATCACCCTACGCCTCCGATTCCCCACGGATTCTGTCTGCATGCCTGCATTAAGCGTTTTAATACATTTAAAGGGGCCTGAAACATCTCTGTGTTGTCGAGAATGGCATGGCTTGGCCTCATCTGCCCATTCTCTCTCTCCCGTGTCAGAGTGGCATTATTTAGAGCTTATCTTCTTGACGCACCGCCTGCCGTATTTGTCACGCCGTGCTGTAGTGTCCCCCCCCCCCCCCCTTGGGTTTCTGTAGAAAATTCAGCTGATGACTTTGGCCGATAGAGGAGAGCTCAGGCCTCTGACAGATGCTGAAAGCTTGTTATCATCATCGTCGCATTGATTGGGACGCAAAGAAATGTCTTCTGAAGGCTTAGCATACGTGCGTTATTCTGAGAGATTCACGTTGATGGTGTTCTGGCCGTTAGCATTGGTGTCAGCCTTGAACTTCCTGTTTTTAATATTTTGATTCAAATGGGCTGTTCTCCTAGACTCAGATTATCGCAAGTCCTGAACAAAGGATTAATACCGAGGCTAATTTCTAATCCACTTTTCAACTGAATATGAATCTAGTGAGCAAATAACTCTTAATGTGATGATGTAAGTATAAAGAAGAAACATGCAATCAATCTCATTTTATTAGTGTTTTTTTAAGGCAAGCATCACTACTACTTATTGCCAAGTAAATAAAGTGTTAAAGGAATAGTTAAACAAAATCCCCAAAACCCTCACCCTCATGTCATTCCAAATCGGTATATGACTTTGTTCTGTGGAACATAAAATAAAATATTATGCCTAATGTTTCAACTGGTTTTGTCAATGGGAAAGTCAATCTAAAACAACCCTGGAGCCAACTGACTTTCAATGTTTTGGCAAAAACACTGGAGACACTTACAGAAAGTATACAGGAATGGTATCTCAGATAGTCAAAAACTTTCCAAAGTGAGTAGACTTTGATTTGCAGATGTGAAATGGTAAAACATGGAAGAAATCCCATAAATTTAAATTTAAGACAGGATACAGTATAAGCCATATCTACAGATAAAAAATATCAAAGAGACTGAAATGTGTTTTTTAATGGCAGATGCTGAAATTGAGAAAGAAAGGGTGGCTGATATAATGCTGATATAAACACACACAGATAATGTAATGATGACAAATGAGGAGTACACAAAATTGTGAAAATCACATGAACACTATGAAAGTTTCTTTATATCACCAACAAATATAAATAAATTAATATTCTGAAAAAAAGATATATATAGCTTTCATATCTGTTCTTTTAATTTGCGATGAATACAGCTTACTGCAAATATCCAGCTTTATCACTGGAAATGAATCACCTCCATTATGACATCACAATGAGCAGACCAGACCAGTCAAATTACTTGTTTAGCAATTTATTCTGCAGTATTTATGGAATACACCCACTCTGTGGCAAATGCATAAAGAAGTGATATAATAATGTTATTTTCAAGCAATAACGGCAGCGGACATGGCCATCATTAAATTGTAATTACTATAACAAACAAACTCTATCGACTAAAAGCAGAGCATGAGAGGCCTGCGGAAATGGCCGTGAAAAAAAAAGAAAAAGAAAAAAACTCATCAGATAGCACAGCGGGTGAGTAATTCTCCTTCCCCTATTGAATAATGTCATTATCAGCGACTAATGATGATGTGAGGAGAAGCAGTTATGGAATAAACCGATTATGACAGAGAAAAATGATTGAGGAGCCAGGAAGCTCCATTTATATAGTTTCCCTTTCTGCCTTTCCTTGTGTGATGGAATAGTCCTGTCTTTAGCACTTACACTCCTGCCATCTCTTCTGTCTGTCTCTCTGTCTCTTCTCTCTCTCTTGGTTCTTTGCTTTACCTCTTCTCTTCTCTTTGCAATTAATCGCTGTCACATCTAGTGTTGGAGGAGCTACTTTCAAACCATAGCTCATCAAACTACAGGTTAGGCAAATTATAATTTAGACTTCAGTCGAGATAGCCTTTTGAAAAGAAGTTAGCTTCAGGCTACAAATAAAGTAGCCTATATCAAAAGACTAGCTTGACTGTAGTCTATAGTCTGTAGTAATTCAGTGAACTGAGTTTGGTTTTATTTAAATGGATCAGTTTAAAAAAAATATAAATAAATAAATCACTAATTTATCATTAGTCATTAATTTGACTCCCTGTACTTCATGTGACTCCCTGTACTACACTACAATATTACAACTTTTAATGATAAATATTCATACCGGATTGTTCTCTTTTTACATAAATATAAATAAATAAATAACGATCTCAGGATGACGTAATTTGAAGACATTTACACTAAATACCACTTATAAAACTAGAAATCACCATTTCAGCAGCAGCATTTAAGAAATTACAAAAATATTTTTTGTAAATAAATATATTACTGTTTTAAATAATTATTACATTAATGTGTAACACTACTGCTAATAACAATATACTGGGGGGATAACACTGAATATGTATTTATTTCACATTGCTACAAAAATACATAAAATTAATTGCAGAGAGTCAATTGAATCTGTGAATCATTTTCTGAACCAATTTTTCTTAATGAATTCAATTCACTAAATTGCATCAGACTTCCGAATGCTTCCTAAGAGGGAAAGTGGAAATTTTTCGTCGATTTGTTTGATTACCCCAGTCTTCTTGTCTGTAAAGCTCTATTTGCAATTAAATCTGACAAAAAATAGCAATGCTATGCTACTATACTGTACATTTCTTCAACATAGCAATGCCTTATCCACGGCAGGATAATTAGGCCGATTTTAGCCCCGATTCACCCCTTCATCTTAGGATGCTCCGATTATCGTAAAGTAATCTGATCAAATATTCCTGCCGTGTGTGGTGTGTTAAGACTGCTCTCCTCTGCTCGGAAGAACGTCGGGACCGCTCCGATCTCAAATCGGGGATATCCAACATGTTGGATTTATTTGGCCTGATTTCTTCTCGTGTGTGGTGTCCTGTGGACTGTGGCGTGTAGCAAATCAGAAAGCGAGGTGAGGAGGCGGTGAGGAAGTACCGGGAAACAAAATCAAAACAGTCGGCGTATATAACAAATACAAATAAAGTCGATGGGCATCCACAACTGCAGTCCACCAGAGTACATGGAAACGAATATATGAACAATATCAACAGTTATTAATCTGAGTAGTACGTAACAACATTTCTATGAGATAAAACAACAACTTACCTCCATATCATGATGTAGCAAGTATAGTCCATGCTCGCGTTGTCTCCACCTCTTTGACCATCGCCTTTTCTTGTTTTTCTTATGTTTTTTTTCCCGTTAAAAACAAAGCACAAACTATGGCCACTGCATCCTCTTCGTCCGCCATGATTGTTTACTCTGAAGTCACGTTTGATCTCGAGGGATTTTGCGAGATTTCCCGTCTGACCTGGGAATGCTCGGGAGTCAAATCGGTTCGTGTGTGATGTGTTGATATTGCCGTGTGGCTGCACACCACACACTGAACGACCAAAACTGTTAAACCCGTGATTTTTTTATTGCCGTGTGGGGGGTCTCTCAGGTTTGGAAAATCGGCCGACAATTTTAAAATCTTCCCGTGTGAACCAGGTGTGAACCTTAGCTACTTTCTTCGCATCTTTTTATTTTATAAATGCTTGAAAGTGTCATAATGCATTTGATTCCGATCTCAAATCAGTTGATCGTGAGTGTGTGTGTGTGTGTGTTGCAGGTACATTTATGCTCTATAAATGTGTGTAGGTACTGGTTGTGGAAGGAAAGGGCCCGTGGCCCTTATCAGTCTATAACATCTGGCTGTGTGTCAGGTGATGAGATGGGTAGAAAGAGAGAGACAGAGAGAGTAAGACAGGCCACTTTAATGCGATGTGGGGGGAAAGAGCGAGGGGGGGGGGGTGGGCAAACAAACAGTGGCTGATATGGTCTATGCTTGTCACAATCATTCAGGACGCTCATATATCTTCCACTGCGCTCCCCGCTTGAGCGGCCCTCTGCCTCTCTCCCTCCCTCTTTAATCTTGTTCCCCCTCTCTCTTCCTTCATCTCCCCTTCTCTCACTTTTTGTCTTCCTTTCTCGCCATCTCTGCTTCCTTCCTGTTGTCTTCTGTTGGATTTGCTTCTTTCAGGCCTGTATTTTGGTGTGCATCTTATATTGTGTACTTGAATAGGACATGTGGAACCACACCTGGGGTTTTGTGGCCCTTATTATGTCTTTTTTTAGTTCATAGGTCTATATGGTATTGTATTCCAAATAATTGACATAATTAACTTTTAGCAGGTGAACAGACATTAAGAGTTTTAAGTAAATGTATTACATTGGTATGCAAGTTTAAAAAGTTAATTGTTGCAGTTCATGACAGTTTCCAGCTTACAGCATATAAATGATTTGAGCACTACTTTGTAGATAACTATTGCCGAGTATATTATTGTGTTCATTCATTCATTCATTCATTCATTCATCCATTCCCTCCTTCAAAAAATAAATAAATATATAAAAATAAAATCTTATTTAGTGTGATGCCATTTGATCATATATAGATTAAATACCACCTATAAATACCACCGGATAGAAAATGATGAACAGCAGCATTCAACAAAATATGACATTATTTTGAATTTATTATAAATTTATATTTTAGGTTATAATAATGTTTATTATTTACTCAGAGTAGTAGTAGTAGTAGTAGTAGTAGTAGTAATAGTAAGTATATTAATGTAAAACAAAGCAATATAAAATGGGAGAAACATCCCCCCCCCCCAGAATAGCACAATACAGAAGTGAATCTACTTCATCTCATTATATCGTATTCTGACCCTGATATAACATCCATGTATACTGTCCCTAAAGAGCAAGTATAACTGTATAATCTCAAAATTGCACTCTCAAAAAATAAAAATAAAAACCTGAGAGTGTAATGCTGAGCAACCAAACGTTTTATTAACATAAATTATTATGTACATTAGTATTTACACTAACAAAAAATACTCTGCCAGAAGGAAACAAATCTAAATAAATATAATAACCCTTTTCTATTATAAACACTATTTACCCTCCAGTACACTCACGTTTATGTTGACTTCAAGATTCCAAGTCAAGGTAGAGGCTTATTGACATTGTTACTTGCTAACGTAGCATTCTATCATCCTGGGTAACACATACTATCACCAGTTAATACTATTTTCCACAGTAGAATAAAAATGAATGTTTTTTTTTTGCCTTTTTTTTTTTTTTTTACTGGCCTTTGTATGTGGCACAGAGACAGCCCTGGTAACTTACCGTCGGCAGTCGTCAACGTGTGCCCTGGCGCCAATCAAATTATAGCGCTTCTTGTACTGTCGTCGTGGCCGTTAGAATCGATCCAAATAGCAGTGCAAAGATACAAATAGCAGTTCAAAGGAGCTTGCTAAATATTGGTGGGGACAAATTTTTCATCTCAAAATATTGATAAGGACTAGTACCTAGCGCCCCCCCCCAAAACCTACGCTCATTGCACCAGATCAAGATCCTTCTCTGCTCGGCTGATGTTGCCGCTCTTCAGCTTCCTTCGCCGTCTGCAACAGCATGGTTCTCCGGTTCCCTGCTGCTATCCGGCCACTATAAGGAGCACATTTCTAAGCAAACTTCTGGCATTGCTGTAAATGCTGCACCAAAAATGTTGCTCGTGCAGGGCTCCCCTGCATGCCGCTGATGGTAAAGGTAAGTGCGTTTCATGCTTGGGCACTGCCAACGCTGAAGCTCCACTGACCGAGACTGAATGTCCTCATTTTGAGGAAATGAGTCTATCTGCACTTATGTATAGCTTTCTTTTCAGAAAGTGACTCCGCCCCTCACACCCTCCTACTTTCTTCTTCCCAGGTGCTTGTAAGGAATAACAATGGGGCAGAGGATCTCAGCACCCAATGTCGATTGAACCCATGCCAGCTGAGCCCTGCATGCCACATAGAGAGGTTTCCCTGTCCTCTTCCCTCAACTGGACCAGCATCACATGCATGGAAAGTGAACTGTTCCACGTCCTGTCTAAGGCTGTCCAATAGCTGGGTTTGGATTGGTCTCTGCCGGAGGAGCCCACATGCAGCCACCTGGATGAATGGTTCTTGCCTGGGCGCCATCAAGCCCCTAGACAACGAACTTCTCCATTCTTTCCAGAAGTTCATGAAGAGATCACCAGATCTTGGCATGCCTCCTACTCAGCCCACATGTGTGCCTCCTGTGTGTCTGCCCTCACTACAGTTGACAGCGCAGAAGAAAAGGGGTATGATAAATTGCCTCCCTGGATAAGTCAGTGGCCACACATTTCTGCCCATCCACGCCTATCAGCTGGAAGGCAAGGCTGTCCACCCGTTCAAGCAGGATGAGTTCAGGGCTCGCTGGAATGGCCTACTCATCTGCTGGTCAAGCATCCTAGGCGCTTCACTCCATGGCAGTCCTCCAGGTCCTTCAGGCAAAACTTCTCCAGAAAATGGATGAGTCTGGAAAGGACCACACATCTTTCAAAGAGGTACACAGCGCAACTGACCTGGCCCCCCTTCAATTCCGGGTGCCGATGGCAATATTTGGTGAATACTGTTGTGAACTGTTCAGTTAGCGCCTGCACAACTTATCATTGTTATAGCGTGATAAAATAAAACACAAACATTTTCAAAAAGAGTGCAAAACATTACTCTTCCAATTATCACAAGCATTGGGGCCTGTCACATGAAACAGCCCCACCTCTTGCCATGCGAGCCATCCCTGGGGTGTCATGGTGGGTTCTGGGGACAATAGAACGAGACCCCTGTGATTTTGCGGCATGGTCTCCACTTTGGTTCAGAGCGAGGATGCACACATCCTACATGCCGAGGTGATGAATTTGCTGGCAAAAGGAGCCATAGAAAATAGTTCCCCCAGCACAGAGCATCTCAGGCTTCTACAGGCATTATTTCCTAAGGCCCATCCTCGATCTCAGACACCTGAACTGCGCCCTCATGAGATGCCCATTCAAGATGATTACATTGAAACAGATCCTTCCGCAAGTGTGCCCAGGGGGCTGGTTAAGTTCACTGGATCTTAAAGATTCCTACTTTTTACATCCAGATAGCTCCAAACCAGAGGCAAGGTGCCTTCAATGTAGTGGCATATCTCAGTCCTTCCCTTTGGACTGTCCCTAGCTCCCCGCACTTTTACTAAGTGCATGGATGCAGCTCTTTCCCCACTCAGACAGATGGGAATCAACATCATGAATTATCTTGACGATTGGCTTATCCTGGCCCAATCAGAGAATGAGCTATTTTCCCACAGATCCTTACTTTTCAGCCACTTGGAGTGTCTGGGACTCAGGGTAAACTTTGCCAAGAGTGCACTGTCCACAAGCTAACAGATATCATTCCTGGGAACAGTTTTCAACTCAGCCTGAATGAGGGTAGTAGTCATGCCAGATCTTGCACTAGCTATTCATCAGCTTGCGGCCTCATTCGAAATTGGAGCCCTTCACCCTCTCAGGGGGTTGCAGAAGATTTTGGGCCTAATGGCCTCTGTGTCTCCAGTACTTCAGCTGGGCCTGCTTTGCATGCAGCCCTTCAGTACTTGCTCAAACCACAAGTTCTGTCCCATGCCTGGCGCCATGGACGCATGCGTGTCGAGATGAGACAGGCCTGCATAGCAACCCTGGCACCTTGGAAAGACTCTTAGAGGATGGATCGGGGCGTGCCCCAGGGTATAGGCTGCAGAAGGAAGGTAGTCTTGACAGACGCTTCTGACAAGGTTGGGGAGCTCTGTGCGTTGACAAACCGGCCTTCGGCCAATGGTTTAAGAAGGAGAGTCGGCTTTACATCAACTGCCAGGAAATATTGGCAGTATGTTTGTGTTTGTGTTTTTGCTCCTTTCAGCCAGACCTAAGGGGACACAACACTCAGAGTCCACTCAGAGAGCATGAAAGTGTTTTCTTATATATAAATCACCAGTGCATTCTCTCCTTGAAGTGTTTCTTCATTCTGGTAGAGTGTCTCTTGGAATGGGCTCAGCTACAGCAGCTGCTAAGAGTGGCGCAAGTGCCCTGGGCAGGTTGAACCCTCAGGAGTGTGAATGCTTCACCTGCAGTCAGTTCAGAGAATCTAAGAGATCTTCGGCAAGGCAGAGGTCGAGCTCTTCACCTCAGGAAACAACTCTCACTGCCCAATTTACTTTTCAAAATACAAGGATGCATTGGCCCACAATTGACCCAACCTTCTCCTTTACACCTTTTCCCCCGATCACCCTCAGCCCACAGGTAACAAGGAGCGGAAACACAATATACTGTTGGTGGCCCCGCTCTGGAGGACCCAACCCTGGTTTGCCGACAGGTAATAGCTCTATCAGCACTTCCTCCTTTGGAGCCGGACCAAGAGCTAAATCCACTCTGCCCCATCAGGACATTGAGAATATACATTGAGTGTTCTGCCTGGTTCAGGCTGTCGGATCAGCTTTTTGTATGCTTCAGTGACTGCACCAGAGGGTCTGCCGTCATGAAGACTTCCAAATGGAAAATTTACATTATCAAGCTAGCATACTCTTATTTGTGCCTTAAAAACCCCTTGGGAGTAAAAGCCCACTCAACAAGAGGCATTGCCTCTTCCTGGGCTTGGTGTAGTGGAGTTTCTATTGCAGAAATTTCTGCGGCGGCCGGCTGGGCCTTGCCATCCACATTTATCAGAGTTTATTATCTGGATTTCCCAGCCTTACACGTTTGAGTCCTTTCTGCTTAAATGGATTTGTTCTAGCAAAACCAGTGCTAAATCAGGCATTTGCCTTCTCTGTACGCTCTTGGCCCCCATTTGGTTCCGAGGCTGTACGCTCTTTACTTGGAACAATTACATGGCCCGGGCCGACCTCTGTGAGTTTGGCCTTATCACTTCCTGTGGGGATTCCCTGCAATTACTACCTTCTGGGTGCTCAAGACAATTACTAGGATTAGTCGTTCCTCTAACATAGCATGGTGGGATTGTACTGGTTCCCCGAAGTGTCTTAGGCAGATACATTACAAGTGAAGAAGGGAACATACTTGGTTATTGAGATGTAGGAATGAGCACTGCATTGCTGGTTGTGCTATGTAGTTGCATGACTCGTTTGCTTCAGTTGAAGCAACTTGAGGATCCTATGGCAAAGTCCACACTTAGTGTATATACCCAGATTCCCTGCCCATTTTGGTGGGCTCTGGCGGGCTGTGCCACCATAGGCTCATGCAGCTCCGCTGCCGATCCATTGGTTTGTTTTTAATAACTGCGTGATTGAAAAAGGCTTCTGTATTTGGAGAAAATTTGTTTTCCCCAAAGTGTCTTAAGACGATGCAGTACTCGTTCACGTATCTCAGGGAACCGAGGTTACGTTAGTAACAGAGTACGTTTTCATATCCAAACAGCTGGTTTCCATATGCAAACTAATCTTGTACAGACCCTAGTGAATTTTTACACTTTGAAAAAGTAGGAATACTGAAGAGTACAAAGTCGTGTTCTAGGCCTTTAAAATTTGAGTCTATGCATGCCAAAATGAAACCATAATTGACCCAACTGATTGATTGATTGATTGATTGATTGAACATCATGTTTCACCTAGAAATACACAAATACATATTATGGGAGTGATCATTAAAAAAACTCATATCCTTGTTCTATCACTTAATCATAAATTTCATGATACAACGTGAGATTGTGCCATGAACTAGTAAACAAATACGGAGAAAGTGCTTACAATCAGAAATCTCCAACAATCAGAAAACAAGCAGTTAGTTTACATTTCTCACTGAGGAAAACCCAGATAGAATATATATATATATATTTTAAATAGCGGTAGTTGTAAGTAAATCAATATGGCATATTCTTGTGTTTGACCCAGTCCACGTTGAGGGTTTTTGGGCCTGAAGCTTAAATATCCGCTAATGGAAGCTTGTGTAGATCTAATCACGCCTGTAATTGAAGTTAACTTTGAAGCTCTCAGTCTTGAGGAATATTTAAAGACAGGAGAGAGGGAATGAAACTCAATATGGCGCACCGGAGACCCGGCTATTCATCATGCATCAATAATAAATGAACGCTCCTCGTATAATTATGCTCACGGTGTTTCTTTTTGTTTTGAATATTTCTATCTTCTGCATGCTAATGCTTCATGTTCTTGTGGTGGATAAGCCATTCAGTCCCATTCAGTTTTAGTACTGTTGCACCATTGATGAGACAGATCAGTCTCAAAACAACTTTACAAAGAACAGTACTTTGAAAGCTCCAGTGACAAAACACAATTCATGTGTAGGATTCAGCTGAATGTGTCATTTAACATAAAATTGATTTATAAACAATGTATATTAAATGCATCCTGCATTTGTTTCATTTCAAGGCCTGATGTATATAATAATCTTTTTTTTTTTTTTTTTTTTTTTTTTTAATGCAGGAACTATGGAAGCTCATAATTTTTGGGGGGGTAAATCATAGATTAAATAGATTATGATTTTAAAAATTATGACCAATGAGTTATGCTAAAAATTCTAAATTCTGATGTTATAATTATGCCACAATATATTGAAAATTATGACTTGATAATTCTGACATAAAATGTTCAAAATATTTAATAGTTTAAACTATTACAGTCATAATTGTAAAATATGAATGTCATATATAATAATATATTATGACAAAAAGTCAAACATTTGACATCAACTGTTGACAAGTCAACATTACAGTATGAGAAAAGCTGAAATTGACAAATACAAATGACATATAATTCTGTTATAGCTATGACTTACCTAATAATTTTGCCGTTTTTATGTCATAATGACTTTTTATCTAATAATTTAGACTTGTTTTGTCTCTCATAATTTAGCATTTTCTACCGTAATTTTGATTAACCAAAACATGATTGTTTTTTTCATATGTGGCATAAATGGTCTTTTATAGCTTCAAACGACTTAAAGAATTACACATTATTGTCGGATTAAATAATTTTTCATTATTGTAGCCTGTATTGTTGACAAAATTTGAGCAATGACCAAACTCTAATGACATGTATGCTCCTAAGCACTGTTTAGTGTTAGCAGAGTGACTATGTTAGCTTGGTTAGCTCTGTTTATGGTATTAGCAGCAAGTGATTGATGGCGTAGGCCGTTGCAGAGCGCGGGGCGAGTTGTAGAGGCTAGTGATATGGACGCCTCAGATGCTCTGAGATCTCCTGTATGTCAGATCCCGATAACACTTTACTGAGCATGCTACACTCAGGACTGCAGGGGCCTGCTGGCCATCTGCAGCCAATCCACTGTTTTATTACCAACAACACAGCGTTCTGTCTACGAGCTGCTGCGAATGCCCTTCCGACATTTGTGTGGTTCCATCACAGATTTCGCTATAACGATTTTGAACGTGTTGGAACACTGGCTTGTGGTCAGTCAGTGAACTCAAGGAAGTGGTCAGCAGTGGTAATGAATGTTTCATGATAATACCAGAAGAAAAAAAATGAACCATTCCGCCCATCCCCGGCCACTGTCTCCTGTTTCAGCACATCGATGAATTACCCCTCTCCACAAATCTCTCTTTACTTATCAGCTTTCTCTCCCCGCCACCCCCCCCACTTGTTCTTTTATCAGTCTGTTTTATCTCTTCTATCTGTGCCATTTCTCTCTCTAGCCCATGCGCCGCTTGCTGCTGTGATGTCATTGGACTGTCTGTCGCCGGGCCGGCGGATAGGTTGCCGTGGCACTGCTTTCCTCCACTCCATCACTCTGACTTTCTCCCTTTAGATCAGATTGACGCTGGTGACTCACTATGCATCTATTCGAGAAGTACACACACAAACAAACACACTCAACGGCCAAAAATGCAGTGACGCCTGCAATTTCACGCCTCATTTAGCCATCAGGCCTCGATCAGAGATGCACAACACGACTGGTACATTCCAATCAGTCAAAGTACAAGCGGACGCAGACATCTGATCAGTTCGTAACAATGCAAGCCAATTCCACACATACCGCAAACACTTTCACTCAAACCCACTCACTTTGTGTTTTGACTGACCTCAATGTCCCAGTCTACCTCTCAGACTCTTTTCGCATGTCTTTATTGCCGGAGCTTAAGCGTTCTCGACTGTGTGATCTATGGTGTTGCTTTAAAAAGAAGAAGAAGAAAAAAAAAACTTAGTGTATTCACTGCTCATAGCCATTCTCACTTTAAACAGGAACACACTTGAGCCCCTCTTCTGGACTTTTAAGAATAAATTAATGCATTTGTCTGGATTTTTGTGAAGTACTTTAAAAAGAGGATTCTGCACTTCAGATTATCTTAAAAAAAAAAAAAAAATCCTCAGCCGAGAACATCTGTGAGATACAGTGCACAATGCTTCTGTATTCATTTATTCTTATCTTTTGGAAGACATACTGTACAGTATAGGCCTACCTATCCATTTTACATACATTTTTCTAGCACCAGTGCTTAGAGAATGGATCCATATTGACAAAAGTTGGATAGTTGGTTGGATAATTGTTATGATAAAAAAAAAAAAAAAGTATAGAAGAAAATCACATGAGAAAATTTGGGTGGTGCTGCCTATGCAAAATTGTGGGTAGTTTGTGGATACTTTCCAAAGTGTTGCTTGGTGGTTACTACATTGGCCCTGTGATAAACGACCACATCCAAGTCTCTATGATATTTTATTGCATGGATTAACAGCTGGACAGTCTGAGTCTAGGAAAACAGTACGCATGTATTTGTTAGATAATAAAGCCTTGACTTTCTCTATTTAATGTGCCCTCCATGCTCATGTTATGATCAAAAACATTCTCATTGATGTTTGTGTAATATTTACAAAGTCTTACTTGTGTACCTTCAAATCTGAAACTAATCTGTTGAAAAAGGAAATAAATATATACAACTAAAAATACTATCAATGACAATACTATCTGTATATGATGTCCTTTTAAGTTCCAGATTTACTCTGGACATGAAGTAGCAAATCATTTTCTTAAATTATTTTGTCAAACATCCACAAAGGGTATTATTAATATACAATGCATGTCTAAGAATACATATAACATACATACATAATAGGATAAGAACACTAATATCCCTAAAATAAGATCCTTCTATTGTGTAACACAATGGGTTTTGTTTTTGTGAAACACACGTTTGTTTTTGTGAAAAGTGGGTTCATCCCATAGGCGTAATGGTTTTTATACTGTACAAACTGTTTATTATATGACCCTACACCAACCCTACACCTAACCCTAACATCACAGGAAACTTTGTGCATTTGTACTTTCTCAAAAAACTCATTCTGTATGGTTTATAAGCGTTTTGAAAATATTATGTCCTCATAAGTCACCCTCTCATTGTAATACCTGTCATACCCATGTCATTATACAGAGTTGTGTCCTGATATGTCACAAAAACAAGAGCACACACACACACATTATATATAAATATATACATTTTGAAAAATAAATAACAATGATAAATGCAAATAGTAAAATATGACCCATATTAAAATGATCAATGCAAAAACTTTTTTTTCGTTATCTGTATTTTGCTTAGATTTCCAGTATATCATTCTTTATATATATATATATATATATATATATATATATATATATATATATATATATATATATATATATATATATATATATATATATATATATATATATATATATAAAGAATGATATACTGGAAATCTAAGCAAAATACAGATAAGGAAAAAAAAAAGTTTTGGCATTGATCATTTTAATATCGGTCATATTTTACTATTTGCATTTTATCATTGTTATTTATGTATTTTTCAAAACTGTACCTGACTCTATCAGAATAGACATGTGATCCATTTGTAGGCCGTGACCTACAAGTTGAGAACCACTGTCATTTACTTTTCCTTATTTAACACTGATCATCCAAAATTCACTTTCCACCTTGTGTCTGAGATGATCTAATTAATGTAATGAATTGGATTATCTAATCACAGAGATCAGGGCGGATCCCCCACCCAGCTTTTATCTGTACACCGCTTCCTGAGCTGCTTGCTTACCACCTGCAAAACATCATGGGGCACCGAGGCATCTTTCTCTTATTTGACACAAATCGTAATGGGCCATGTCCCTCCTCAACCAACATACTTATTTACAATTCCCAGGGGAAATGTAGTGATTAAGAAGTTTCTTTTTCTAAATTAATTTATTAAAAATGGTCAGGGTTTACACTCTGACAAAAATAAATAAGTAAATAATAATAATAATAATAATAATAATAATAATAATAATAATAATAATAATAATAAACATCAAAATCAAATAGGCAGCTGAAAGTCTTGTAATCTTTTTAATTGTAAAATAAATGAAAGGTAAGGAAATTATTACTTCCCTCTAGACAGATGTATTTGTAGAAATACATAATAATGATTCACTTGTTCTTAAAACATGGTATCCTGAATACTTTTTCAGCAGGTTGTTTATTCTGAACTGTTGATAAACACTGCCATCCAGTGGAAGATGGATAAAATACACTTTTTCAACAAGTCTTTTCGACTATTTTCAAGGGTCTCATCAGGAAGAGAGCTGACAGGTATGCGTTTATTTGATTCATTTTTAATTAATTATTTATTTGATAAAGGCACAAACGAACCCTTACTGCTGTCATAAGAATGTTTCTAAATCCCTTTTACAGGTGAATTCAATTAAAAAGTGAACATTAGCCAATTAATAGCAAAAGTGAAAATTATGAAATAACCATTTAAATAACTCTGTTACTTTTACAATTTAGCAGCAACATTATTTTTCCTGACTATTAATGTTATAGTGCTAGATAAAACGATTGCATACAATAATATGCATTGGCCTACATTAATGTAGATCAGTTGAAATGCGCTGATGTCCGGTCATGTGATCATCTGTGAATGGCAAAACCTTATCTTGAAAGTGGCCTTCAGAAGTAATGATAACAGCTTATTCGGGGGGCTGAGTTGCTCAAATCGAACCTTCCAGTAGTTTCTTCATCCTACATTTCTCCTCCGCCTGGAATTCCACGAATATGTTTTTTTTGTGGTTTTGTTTTGTAATTCGTTGAATATCGGCATTTCATGATCCTTCCCGATGACGACAGAGACTGCGCGGGAAATGAGGTGCAGTGAGATTTGAGGTATTTTTCTTAAATTTAAGTGCGAAATGGTAATTTTTCCATCTTCTTCTGAATGCTTTATTGAAAGGATGTGTGGATTGCTGCCAACTGTCACGCATTCTCACGCAATTGACACACGTCCATTTCCTCACACAGGCTGTGCGAAGCATCCTCAGATGAAATCAAGGCTCCAGCATATCTGTGAGTGTCAAAAGTTTCTATTAATAATGTGTTTCTGTAGAGTTGAGCAGTGTAGCCAATCACAGAAATATTGGTTGATTTCTTACCTTTTTACCAACCAAAAAGTCTGTTTTATTTATTTATTTTTGGTTTCGGGGTCTGTTGAAAATAGTGAAAATACTTAAATAGTGTTATTTAACAACACTACATTGTTAAATAATGTAGTGTTGTGTGTTCCATGTTTATAGTTAAAGCTGCAGTAGGGAACTTTTGACGCTCTAGCGGTTAATAAACAGAACTGCTTGCGTCTTGCGGAAGAACATTTTAGCCGGAGCTACTTCTCTCTGTTTATGTCTATGAATTTATGTCTATGAGTCTATGTCTATCCTCCTTCTCCCCACTCTCAGAGATGGACGTCTCCAAAATTCTCCTGTCCAATCATCCTACTACTTGTCCACTTGATCCTATCTCCACTCACCTCCTTCAAGCGATCTCTTCTTCAGTCATACCTTCACTTACTCACATTATCAACTCCTCTCTTCAATCTGGAAAATTTCCCTTAGCATTCAAGCAGGCTCGGGTAAGCCCACTGCTCAAGAAACCATATCTAAATCCAGCGCTTCTTGAAAACTACAGACCGGTATCCCTTCTTCCATTCATTGCAAAGACACTTGAGCGGGCTGTGTTCAACCAGCTTTCTATGTTCCTTGGACAGAACAAACTCCTGGACAGCAACCAATCTGGCTTCAAAAGTGGCCACTCAACTGAGACTGCTCTGCTCTCGGTTACTGAAGCCCTGCGACTAGCAAGAGCAGCTTCAAAATCCTTTGACACAGCTTTTGACACTGTTAATCACCAGATTCTCCTGTCCACCCTCAGAAAGATGGGAATCTCTGGAACTGCTCTCCTGTGGGTTAAGTCCTACCTCTCTGACAGATCCTTCAGTGTGTCTTGGAGGGGTGATGTTTCAAAGTCACACCACCTTGCTACTGGGGTTCCTCAAGGCTCAGTACTTGGACCACTTCTCTTCTCCATCTACATGACATCATTAGGATCTGTCATTCAGAAGCATGGCTTTTCTTATCACTGCTATGCTGATGACACCCAACTCTACTTCTCATTCCAGCCTGATGACCCGACAGTAGCTGCTCGCATTTCAGCCTGTCTGAGTGACATTTCTAGCTGGATGAATGACCATCACCTTCAGCTTAACCTTACAAAGACTGAACTACTGGTGATTCCAGCTAACCCATTGATTCATCACAACTTCTCTATACAGCTGGGCTCGTCAACCATAACTCCTTCGAGGACAGCCAGAAACCTAGGAGTTGTGATGGATCATCAATTAAGCTTCACTGACCACATTGCTACAACGACCCGGTCCTGCAGGTTTGCCTTATACAACATTAGGAAGATTAGACCCTTCCTGTTAGAGCAAGCAACCCAACTTCTTGTCCAAGCTCTTGTTCTCTCCAGACTGGACTATTGTAATGCTCTCCTGGCGGGCCTTCCTGCATGTACTGTCAAGCCTCTGCAAATGATCCAGAATGCAGCAGCGAGGGTTGTCTTCAATGAGCCAAAAAAAGCTCATGTTACTCCTCTCCTCATCAGGTTACACTGGCTACCAGTAGCTGCTCGCATCAAATTCAAGGTACTGATGCTTGCCTACAAGACGACCACTGGCACGGCACCAACTTACCTAAACTCACTGGTTAAATCCTATGTGCCCTCCAGAAGTTTGCGCTCTGCAAGTGAACAACGCCTTGTGGTGCCATCCCAAAGAAATTCAAAATCACTCTCACGGACCTTTTCCTGGACTGTGCCCAGCTGGTGGAATGACCTCCCAATCTCAGTTCGTACAGCTCTTTACTCATTTTCAAGAAACATCTAAAGACTCATCTTTTTCGCCTGCACTTAACCTACTAACACCAGTACTTTTCCTTTTCTTGTCTTTTTCATTTAATAAAAAAAAAAAAAAAACGGAAAAAAAAATTATATATACCTGGCTATGCGTTCTATACTAGACTAACTGAGACTTGTCATGGCACTTGTATTATGTTGTTGTTCTCTTGTTGACCTGACTGCTTCTATTGTTCTCATTTGTAAGTCGCTTCGGATAAAAGCGTCTGCTAAATGATTAAATGTAAATGTAAATGAAGAAGCATAAAGGCAGGCCCGTCGCGACAAGGCAGGCAAACCAAGCAATTGCTTGGGGCCCCGAGCTGATCTGGGGCCCCAAGACAACGACTGGTTAAGAATAAAATGCAATGACACTGTGTGAGCGCCCCTTTGATCGTCGATGCAGTAACGTGTAATGACACTGTTATCGGGATCCCCCTCAAAGGGGCCCCTCTCAGTAGTCGCTGACAGCAGCCAGCCAACCAAGTGATCTCTGCTTTTTTTTTTCGAACTGAAGGAATATGGTTACTGTAATATGTTTTTTTTTTTTACGGGATAAGGAAAACGCAGATCAGAAATCGCAGACTGCAAGGAGTCAGCAGTGTTTTGATTTGAGGGCTCAGGCAAACGTAAAGAGAACGTCGTGGCGTGTTTCGATTGCAAGAATCGCGGAATCCAGTCATAAAAACGGAATTTACAGTTTAACGCAGAATGACACGTAATTTGCCAGATTTTGAATGAATTAATTAAAAATAGGTCATAGCACTTACATCAAACCACGATACGGACTAATATCTAAATATTAAGCCGGAACAGTCTGTTTAAATATGAATCCTGCATGTTCTGTGTGTCTCTGTTAATGAAAGGAGCAGAAGCGCGTCTTCCTTTATTAAAGATGGAGTGAAATGCTATTTCATGCATACTGAGTTTTTTACACTGTTAAAGAGTTGGATTCCCATGCTAAACATGGACAAAGTTTCAAAAATTAAGTTGTACATTTGAAGGAGTATTTCTGTTCCAAAATACTCCTTCCGGTTTGTCACAAGTTTCGGAAAGTTTTTTTCGAGTATGGCTCTGTGTGACGTTAGATGGAGCGGAATTTCCTTATATGGGTCCTGAGGGCACGTTTGCCAGAAGAGCGCGTGCTCCCGTATAGCAGAGCAGAGAGAGGCTGTGCACAGACTTCACTGGTCAGAGCGAGAGCGTCGCAAAATGTCACAAAAGGAGTGTGTTTTTGGTTGCCAGGGCAAGACAACCCTGCACAGATTACCAAAGAAAAAACAGCATTAAGGGACCAGTGGATGGAGTTTATTTTTACAGAGCATCAACGGAGTTGTGCAAGTGTTTGTGTTTGTTCCCTGCATTTCGAAGATGCATGTTTTACAAACAATGCCCAGTTTGACGACGGATTTGCGTATCGTTTATTTCTTAAGGATGATGCAATCCCAATGAAAAAGGGTCACGATTGTGTGTTGGAACCACAGGCGTTGAGTAAAACTGCTTAAAATATCTCTGCCTCCTTGTTAGTGCGTCCGCCTCCCATCGGAGACCCGGGCTCGAGCCCCGCTCGGAGCGAGTCCTTGCTGCTGCTGCTCTCGTTCAGTTTCAGCCTTCACAGCTGTCACAGCTTCCAAACGCTCTCAAAGCAACTGGCGCTCGTGATTCTTTAGCTCTGCCCACATGTCACGCCTCCAGGCGCTCGTGTTTTTCCGCGAAAAATCAGTACAGACTATCTTTCTCTTGTGAATATAATAAAACTAAATACTTTTTGGAGTTATGAAGGATGCAGTACTACTCTATAGGTACTCAAGATTAACATGATATTGAGTGAAAACGAGCATTTCACCCCCCCCTTAACACACTGAAGCACGCGTGACGCTCGCAGTGATTTCAGCCTCGCGTCTGATTAGATGTCTCACTAAATGAGGATGTGAACACATGAACAACATCTACAGAACTGCTCTGACCGTCACTTCATGAGCATTTGTCAGTTTGATTTGAGTAAAATTAGTCACATCACATACACAGAGCTGTAAAGGTACCTCAACCCGTCAAACTAAAAGTCCTGTTTTAGACAAGTATTTGCCAGAGAGTATTACTATTGTTCAGCAGAATGTACATAGCCTACTACTAAAAACAATTTTAATCACACAATTTCTTCAATATTTTATTTTTTAATAGTAAATCCCCTTTGTTTAACAAAAAGTTAAGTTTGCTTAATTTTCAATAATTAAAAGATAAATTAATGTTTGGTGTTTAATGTGCATCTCAGAAAATGCTTTATTTAAAAACCCACCTGAATGGCACTTAAATGCACTTAATTCATCTGTCAACTTTATTGTCATTGTTCAAAGTACAAGTACATACAGAGAAACAATGATTAATAATAATTAAATGTTTATTTCGGCCTCTATGTCCATTTTGCTTGGGGCCCCCAAATTCCTTCAAACGGCCCTGCACAAAGGTACTGGGTTACTCAGCCCCGGTACACCCGAAGAAATCTAAAATAGTCAGAATATAAACACTTTTTATAGGTGTACCCTAGTGATTCAGGACAAGCTAAAAACATGGTTTGGATAATGGATTCATGGTGTACTCGCTTATTATGTTCATTTTTCTACATTTTGAACACAAACAAAGTTACGGACCACAGCTTTGATTGATTGTTTCTTACCGGGAGCAGATGACTTTCTGCAAATGACAATAGGACCACTGGGAGGAGCCAGAGGAGCTTGATTTTTTTCACAGACTATCTGTCTCATATTCTACTGTCAGGACATAATGACAGGTTTAACAAATATGTAAAAAATATATTTTTTACAAAAGTTCCCTACTGCAGCTTTAAGTGTTCATGAGATGGACTGCTTGAAGAAAAAAAAAAAAAAACTGTTCCTGTGTCTTGTTGTTCTGGTGCTCACTGCTCTGTAGCATGGACCAGACTGCAACAGTTCAAAGAGGGAGTGTGCTGGATGTGAGGGGTCCAGAGTGACTTTGCCAGCCCTTTTGCTTACTCTGGATGAGTACAGTTCTTGGAGTAGTGCTGCAACGACTCGTCGACGTCATCGATAACATCTTGGTGCTCTCCGGTGTTACGGTTTAACTGGTTACCGTGTGATCTGGTGACCAAATTCCTGGTTCAGGTCTGATATTCTTTCGATTGCGGCTTTCTGGAAAGTTGAGATGTTTTTAACTCTATGCGGTGCGGACGCGCATGGAAAAAACGAGCACGTAGTGACCGCGTCGCTTCCATTGTGAGCGCGCTTATCGCGCGCCTACATTGGAAATAACGAACTTAAGAGCGCAAAAGACGTGATGTGAACGGCCCCTTAAAAGACAGCACGCCGCGAGACAACAGTCACAAACCACCGAGACACCCCGAATCAACTCCAGATCTCTGGAAACCACGCTAAACCATAGCAGAACCCTGACTACATTTTATGGTTTGTGATGCTAAAGAACATTTCATGACATCTCAGACAACTTTAAATTTATGGCTATTGTGGTTTAATTATAAACGCTATCATAAACTCATATCTACCATAGTAAAATAATTTTCTTTGCCTCTTTATTATTTTATACTGTAAAAACTTCAACCACATTGGTTGAAAATGAATAAAGGTTGAAATATTATATTAGAAGATGTACTTATATTTTTTTTGTAAAGTTATACAAAGGATTCATTAGCTAATTAAAAAAAGAACATTAGATTTATTATTTATTGTAATAAAAATAATCGTTAGATTAGTCGACTAATCGAAAAAATAATCGTTAGATCAGTTGACAGAAAAAATAGCCGTTAGTTGCAGCTCTATCTTGGAGAGTAGGGAGGGTTATACCAACGATTCGCCCCACAGTCCAGCCTACCCTATGTAGTCTTCTGAGGTCAGATTTAGAAGCTGAGCTGAACCAGACAGTTGCTGAAGTGCAGAGGATGGATTCAATGATGTCACGCAACCCTAAGGCTCCAGAGCTAATCGTATGGGTGCTGGATGAGAATTTTCTCAGCCTCACTAGCTGCTGCCTGTCTCATCCAAACCGCTAGATGTCAGTGCAATACTAGTGTTGTATAAACCTGTAAGCTATTCAAAATATTACTAAATACTTTCCAGCTTTTGCATGTCTTTTTTAGTGTCTAATATGATATGATGTCAGCAACGTCATGTACATAAATAGATTAAATATAGCACTAGGGTAAGGTTTTTTTTTTTAAAGACAGAATGTTAGAAATGCACTAGAGGGTAACACTTTAATAAATCATTAACAAATATAATGCTTAAATTATTATATTCAAAGAGTTAGAAACGTGACATAATGTGCTTGTTAATGTTTGCTCATAAACTTATTAAACATTAGATAATGTTCAAACAAATCATTATTTAATGTAAGTTAAAATGCTGATAAGTGTCATTAAACTTTCAATTCCATAATATCAAGCACTTATTGAAATTCTACAAATTAATTACATTTTATAAAATAAAAGCCTGTTAACACTTTTGCTGCTGTTGAGGTTTGATACGGGTAAGGTAATAGGGACAGGTGTGATGGTATGGGTAGGTTTAAGGGTTGGTGGAATGGTCAACAGTGTACAGGGGTTAATTTGATTATTATATGGGAACACTGTTTCAATCTGTTTATATTTTATTGTTTTGATAAATTAACATGATGAACTGCAACCAGTTTTATTGTTGAAGACATGAATGAGACTAATGATTTGATTATTACTGTAAAGAATAGCTAATTCTTTAATTAATGGCATGATTGGGCAGAAGAGACAAGGGACACTTGTGCTTATCTTTTTTGTTTATTTATTTATTTGATTGCCACTAATGCAATAGCTGTCCCATGTATTAAAATTCATTATTGTTTTTATTATGTTTTAAATAATATAACAAAATATGCCAACCCTTTATAGAGAGCCCACCATGTAAGAGAATGCAAATGTAAACCCGTACAGAAATAAGGTGAATGATGACACTCCAGATCATAATACTGCTTTTCTATTTTTGGGATTAGCTCAATCCATCATCCAAGACCACAGCCTGTCTGGCTGCAAACTGCTTTGTACCCTGCCTAGTCTAGCCAAACTCCAAAAAATATTACATTACACATTATATTTACACACTATTATTGTTTCTACACATTCCTAATTCTATTTCTATTATTATGTTTGTATTTATTTTTGAGAATCTAGCGAACACCTATTCAAACCCTTTTCACACTATATATATATATATATATATATATATATATATATATATATATGGTGATGCAAGTGTCTCAAACCATATAACCTTGTGTATGGAACAAACAAAAGAACTTGACATGGAAGTCACAATTATCAGTGAATAAAAACTTTGGTCTAGCACATGAATAGAAAGAGCCTCTTTTGTACTGCTTTGTCATTTTTAGTTCTCCTTTAAATAATTAAAAACCATTCATTTCAATTTTGGTTTCTGATGCACCTGCAATTAGATTGTTTACTTTCGCTGGAAACCTGTTGAAACCTGTTGCTTTGTAAACAAAGGCTTGTATGAAGTGCTAGTTGTGTCTGGCATCAAAAAGTGGCAGCCAGACTAATGTGATTGTGATTTCGCCTTTGCAGCTGTTTTGTAGACCAATATGCTGCAACTTTGCTTTTTGCTGAAAAGCACAGCTGACACCTAATGATTTTAATGATCTATACTAGTTGACTATTAGCATTTCCCATTTTTGTAATGAACCACATGATAGTTAGTACCAGTCATGATGCGCAATAAGCCTTTTGATAAGGTTGTGGACAGAAGAAAAAAAAAACTTGGTAAACATAACTAATTTACTTATTATATAATTGTATTTATAAAAACAAGATAAATGGACAACGATTTACAATAGAAAATTAAAATGTCTTTTGTTGTTGAGTCAAAGGCTTTGTTTTGTCTAAATGAAATTTGTCGAAATTTGTCTATTTTTGCCTAAATTAACCTGTCACTTGTAAGAATCATGCCATTGTTGTGATATCCTAAGGTATGGACAAAACTGCTAACACTTTATTTTAGGATCTCTTATCTAGTTGCTTATTGAAATGCATAATACTAGAATAGGCCATTTTTTGTAGTAATTAAGCACATATTAATGACTTGTTCAAGTGTTACCAAAAAACTACCGATTCATTAATGAGAATAGAATGTGCAAGAGACTAAACATGGGCACAAATATTTTGTGCAGTCAGTTATGGCTGCCAAGAGCATAACTCCATGAAATCCGAAACTGAACACTCTATATGGCTGCAATAAAATATTATGTGTAGTTTAACCATAGCTTGTTTGGGTTGAGAAATGGTGGCTTAAATTCTTAAACTCTGTCTGCCAACAGTAACAAATTAAACATTTGTAGGGTCAACTTTGCAGCTATACTGTTGTCTTTCCAATCAAAAGTGCATATATAAAATTAATGTTTTATACCATTTGAGTTTTAATAATAGAAATAATGAGCCTGGAAGTGTTGGTCTTTGATCTCCCCATGAAGCCAAAACTAAGGAACTCACACAAAACAGATGCCATGCAACAAAACAATAAAATTTCTAATCTGAAGAGAAGATCTCTAAGAAAACCATTTTCTCAAATGTCCCTTGACCAATTCTTAAGTCCCCCTTTTTCCCTCCTGGGCATATAGCCCCAGGTCACTGAAAGTTGGTTAAAAACTCGAGTTAATCAAGTTAATATAATCACATATTGTGGTTTTTATGTTAATTTATGATTTTTGGATGTGTACATCCTTGCGATTGGTAAAATGAACTCACAGAATAATTATGTTCTGCTGCTAAAGGGGTGTGTCTCACTGTGAATATTTTACTTTCTCCAACCAGTTGTGACCCTCGGGTCACGAGATTCTGACAAACCAAAAGGTCTTTTATGTTTTTACAACTGATTGGACAATTTATATGTTCTGGTCTGGTTATATAAGGAAAGTGACAAGACATTAATTTGGGATTCTGTAACCAGAAAACCCTGCATTAAATGAAAACTGCGGAGTAGCATTTACTTTGAAGGAGCCGCTCTGAGATGCTCACAACCTACAGGCATAATAATAAAAAAAATAAAGTGCGTATTAAATAAAGCACAAATTAAACCCACAGTGCATGTATTTATTTAAGTCACAGCCTTTGTGAATTCATAATAGCATTATGGTTTATTGTGAATTTTAAAAAGTTTCAAAATACTTTTCATGGATTCTTATTCTTGGAATGTGCCACTTCAGGTATTTTGCAGGTTACACAGGAAAAATTCTATTAAAGAGTACTCTAATCAAGGAATCATGACAGCCTTAGACTATAGTTTTTAATACCTACAACCTTTACACTTGTCGAGAAGTGTTGCAAAATTCAGACTGTAGTCAATGTTGCACAATAGCCTCACGTAATTTGGCAGTGAACCACTAAAGGTTCTGGTTTTGGGCCTCCTGTGGCGTTAGATCATAAACAACATTAATCCTCTGTTAAGCAAATTAATCCATGTCATGGATTAAACAGTGTTTTGAAAGAAAAATACAAAGACTTATTTTGCAATTTGGGAATCGACCATTGAACCAGGTGCCTTTCACGCAAAATGGAAAATTAATTGCATGACAGCACATTAAATCAAGGGCAGCTCCCATGGAGCAAAGCAACTGGAGTTAAGTGGTTTACTGTAAGACAAAAGAGACAAGTTTTACAAATTTATTTTGTTTGCAAGAGAGACATTTTATAAACCGCCTAACTTGTTATCAGTCCTTTTCAAATGTTCTGAACACATGTTGTTACAGGATAAAAAAAATAAAAATAATAATAATAATATCAGAGATGGGGCATTATATTTTGTTCGGAGATTGTGTAGACAAACTTTTTTTATCCCTATAAAGTAGATAAAATCAACATGAAATAAATTTTGATTGTTTTAGTTTAGTTGTTAACCACAGCTGTAGAATGGCACGTATGCATTCATTAGAGACAGCCATATTCTATTTGTTGACAATTCCACACAAACAGAACAGTACAACAAAATTATATGAATCAGTACATCCTATTGACATTTAGTCATTTTTCAGATGCTTGTAATACCAAGTTTGAGACATTGTTCAAATAAGCACAAGCTAGAAAATGAAGGAATAAAAAAAGAGAAAGTTAACCGCAACCGATAGCCAGTGCAAGGAGATAAAGAGAGGTGTAACATGGGCTCTTTTGGGTTGGTTGAAGAGACCAGTCATGCCACTGCATCCTGAATCATTTTTAGAGGTTTGATTGTGCTTGATGGAAGTCCAGCTAGAAGAGCATTGCAGTAGTCCAGCCTAGAAATGACAAGGGCCCAGACTAGAAGTTGTGCAGCATGCTCCGTTAGAAAGGGCCTGATCTTTCTGATGTTGTGCAATGCAAACCTGCAAGATTGAGTAGTCTTTGCAATGTGTCTTTGAAGGTCAGCTAGTAATCAAAAGTTATCCCAAGATTTCTGACCGAAGGTGATGGTGATTTTGTAGAAGGGCCTAGCTGGATGGAGAAATCATATTGTAGAGTTGGAGTGGCACGGAAGACAAGAAGCTCAGTCTTTGCCAGGTTGGGCTGTAAATGGTATTCTTTCATCCATGCCGAGATGTATGCCAGGCAGCCTTAGATCTGCACTGAGTCAGTGAAGATTCACATCTCTGTTGTATGGCAGAAAAATCAATCAACCAGGGATCAGATCATGACACTTGGAATTGGATTGATTTGTGAGTTACCTGAAGATTCCCACCCCAATCTTAAGGAATGGTATTATTATAGTTTGAATTAAGGCTGGAGTGCACTACACAACTTCTAAAATCTGAACAGGTTTTAAAACATCTAATGTAACTTCATTCACTTACATACTTTGTAAATAGTCACCAAAAAAGGAAAAACTGGCCATCATACTTAACCACTGAGGATTACACACTATCAGACTTGAAAGTCATTCCGATCACAGCAAACATTTCCATAAATGTGTGCCTTGTTGCTAGGAGATGCATAAGTAATGAAACAATGTGTTCTGAAATTGGCTGAAAATATCAAACATGTTTGATATCCTCCTACTTGACCAAAACACATAATCTGAGTCTTTTTTTATTTTGTGTCCATCATACACTACGTGATTTTCTATTAATCTTTAAACTCAAATCTGCAGACTCTCTCTGACTTTTGGCAACAAGCGTCAGTTTCTTCAGATAGTAAACCGGAGCAGAAAATGTGTGATGAATTCCAGCCTTCCAGCCTTATTTTCAAAGCCTTAAACAAAAAACTTGTTACAGAACGGTTAGGAGAAAAATAATTTAATGTCAACATTACCTATTTCATTCCCTCTCATGCTTCCCTGTGGCACCCCTACTTGGGAGTTCTGAACCTCAGTGGCTCACTGTCATCTAAACTAACCTTTTCAATGGTGACCCGTCAAGAAGATTTGTTTTCAGTGAGAGTTGGCCAAAAGGTCAGATACTTGATAACATCTTTGTGAATACACCTTAACAGCCACAAGTACTAATCCAGTGCAACAGAAATAAAGCAGACAACATTATACGATATTGTAAACCTGCTTCTCCCATCTCATGATGATATGCAGATATGTCATTCCAATCTAATGAGTCCATGAATACACCTCATAACGCGCTTTAAATGAAGGATGAATCTGGGCAATAGGTGTAGTATTTGAGCAGCTAAACCTCTCTGCCCACATTACAACAGCTTCCTGTAAAAAAAATAAAATAAAAAAAAAAGTACAAAAAATAAATAAATAAATAACATAATAAATAGATTCAGTGCTGGTGGAAGTATCCCAGTGTTCAACATCAACACTCACTGAGGAACATTTGTTCCACCTCTACACTCTGCTGTGACCGTTATCATTTACTGTATAAGGAATGTCTGATAAATTAACAAATGTTGCAAATGAGAATGTACAGGTAGCGAGGAAACCTCTTTAGTCCATTCTATGGACCGTTTTATAATTTAAACATGGTACTAATGTATTTAGCATCACACTTGCCAATGCATTGTGACATTCCAAACACTAGATGTCAATATATCATAATAAATACCCTACAAGATAATGATATAGCCTCTGATCGTTTGAACTTGAATTAAATTCAAATAAGTCTATATTCATTGAACCTCTTGCCAGCTCAGCTGAACTGGTGGATCATGTAGATTTAATAAGGGCTCATTTCCTTATACCCAATTCCATTTTTTAATGAGCAAAGAGGTAACAGTGTCATAATGAGGACATTTTAATAAAAAAAAATACAAAAGAAAATCCACTTCTAAAGTGATATTGATTTGGTCTTTATTGATTCACTACCCCATTCTCCTGCAGCCATGCTAAAATCTCTCCTGCTCGGTGAAACAATTCAACAGCCTGTGGTTGATTGCTCAACACCTTTGGCAAGAGTTGAGGTCAGGGAAGATGCTGAGGATGGAGGAAAAGACCAAGTGAGAGAAAGGGGACATGGGAGGAGGAAACGAGGAATGTCTGAGGAGCATTAATGAGCACATGCTCTTCAAAGCTATCTTCTCCTTTGAGACCTTCCTTAGGCCTGCTCTCTGAGGCATGTGAGTGTGTGTACAGATACACACACAGTAAGAATGTCTTTAATAAGTGAACCATTGATCCGACTCCCACCACCAGGCAATTAAGAGACCAAACTCTCTAATAAGCTCCAATTGGCTGGCCGACAATTACTGTGGCAATGGCTGGAAGAGTGAGCATGAGGCAGCTAGACTGATTGGTTTCAGTGGCCCTAATGCGATTGTGGTTCGTACCTTGCTGACCGCTCAATGGGTGAGCCACATTTGAGCAGTAATGGGTGCCCGGCTACAAATATATCTCTGCAAGGTCTGATTGCACCCCTGCTGTCAATAAACAGTCGGACCTTTAATGGGGACGAAGATTGTGTGTGAATGTGTATGTGCACTTAAGGGTCAAGACAGTGTCATGGAATGCTCCCATTACACCCAAGGCATATAGATTCTCAGTAATGAGACAGAGGTAAGGATTGGTGGTTTATGACCATACAGAAACATTTAAGGCCTGGCTAGGTCTCCTGCCAGGGTTGGAAAACTTGAAGAAATTGTCTTTAGGACAGGGCTAGGCAGCTTCGGCCCTGGAGGGCCAATGTCCTGCGGAGTTTAGCTCCAACCCTGATTAAATACACTTGAACCAGCTATTCAGTGTCTTCAAGATCACAAATAAGCAACAGACAGGTGTGTTTGATTTAAGGCTGGTGCAGGACAGTGGCCCTCCAGGACTGTTGTTGGAGTTGTGGAGCCCTACTTTTGGAGTACAACAGGATGCATCTTTACAAGAATAATTTCGTTTTTTTTTTTTTTTTTTTTTTCTGAAACACTCTATCAATGCAGATTTTCATCTGTGGCTCTACTGTACCATTTTGCTGTCGTGAGATCATAATGTTCTTGTACTGGAGGCATACTGAGACAGTCTGTACTGTGAAAGTTCCCAGACGCCTAGCAACAGCTACCAGCTCTCCCTTAGTCAGCTGCTTATAGTAATATCGACATAGCAACACATAAAGCCATTGAATAATCTTGTTAACCCTGTTGCAGTAGCTTTACCGGTAAAGCAGCAGTTGACATCACTTGCAGTGAGGTGGTTTTTGTAATATGAGTAAAGGATAATTGATCTTTGTTGCTTACATCATAATAAATATCAAGAGGTCATGTTTTAGCTGGTTAGCTTCTACAGTTACTGTAGTTCTTGCTGGTGGATTTGCAAGGCTCTTACAAGCTTGAAATGCACTTATATTTTCCCATCTGCTGCCTTTGACATCATACCTTATGTATCATCAGTAGTTGCTAACGTGATCCTGAGGTGCCTTAAGGCAATGGATTGTGAGAATATAATTTTCTTGCGGCTCCAGAGTGATTAGTCTCACTAAATGTTTCAGGAACGGAGTGACGATTAGCATAGATGGTAGCATCTGGGCAGTGGCGGACTGGGACAGTAAATCAGGCCGGGAATTTGACTCCACCCCAGACCACCTCTGTTGCTGCAGTCACCACCACCCAATTCATGTGTCCACCAGACTGCTAAAGTCTTTGGCTCTTTCAATTGTTTGAATTGAGTTATCCTTAAAAAATAAATCAAAATCCTTAGACTGTGGACGGGCAAAATAATCAAATCAAGTTTCAAGAAGTATCAAGCCATTAACTGTCTCTATCATCTTTCCCTTACCCCCCCCCCCCTTTCACTCTGCACTATGAAATAAGCACTTTCAATAATCTATATTAAGCAGCCATCAATTGTATGTCCCAATGATCACAGACAGTCAATTCATTTGCAGTTGCATACCAGCATGTCAGCTTGATCGACTGCACAGCGGCAGCCGGCAGGCCAGAATGACCGTCAGGCCACCAGGAAATGTCCCGGTGCTCCCGATGGCCAGTCCGCCCCTGCATCTGGGTCGCATATACTTCCGGAGCTGCATGTGGCATGAGCAAGACACATTGAGGTGTGTGAACCATTCACCTGACATAACTGTTGATTGTCTTGCCTTTAGAAACAAGTTGCAGTCAGAGTGCAGATGTTCTTGTATTACTTCTCCAGGCATATCCCAAAGCCCCAATGATATAAATGCAGAGGACTACAAATATGTCTTAACCAAGAGCATTAGTAATATAAGAATGAACATCATAAATCCTTTCCATGCTTCTACTTGATTTACTATAAGGGAGCCACTAATAACTGTCCTACAAATCTACAAAATGCCCCACGCTGAGGTTTAAATCACCAAATTACAAAGAGACAATAAGACTTCACCTTCAGCTGCTAATCCGAGAGCCATGTTAATATTTCAATTGTAATGTTGAAGGTTACCAGCAGGTTAAAAGCAATTTTGTCTCAAGAGGTGGTCTATACAGCTTGAAAATAAAAAACAGCAAGAACAAATCTGCTATACTCCACACTTACAGACACATCCTCTTGATATTTTCTTGATATCTATTCATAACGATATGCTCTTTATAAATCTTGGAAGTGTGTTAAAAACATACATTTTCTGGGATTCCAGGTCTTTGTCAGATGGCTAAAAGTGCTTCTTAGTATACTTCCATTAACCTTCTGCAACTTCAAGCTGAATGAATGATTTTCATTCCACAGTTCTACACAAAACTTATATATGAACATTCATTTCTTTCTATCCTTTTCCTTCAGTAACTGTTATACCTCCAGTCCCTGTATCTTGTAACTCTAAAGTATATATACTGTATATACTGTATAGATCTATATATCACAATAGGTGCCATGAACTTATCACAGGGACAGTATGGTTCTGCCCTTTTCTGCATTACTGGATCACAGACTGTTGGTTTTAGTCTACTGCACATGTTTCACAAAATGGTGAATCAAAACGACAAAACTGGCAGGCATCATTCTGAATGATATAATGACAAATGAGGCATCCTACAGCTTAGTGGACTTCATCAGAAACCACTGGACAGCAAATCTACATAAATTGTGTGTGTGTGTGTGTGTGTGTATTATATATAGCTATATATAGGTAGCAAATAATGTTTGTAATTATATATTAATTCCTTCAAGATGGCACCGCAAATAGCTGCCTTGGTGTGGAGCTCTTCAGTTGTTTTAATGTTTTTTTTTTTTTTTTTTTTTTTTACTTTGTTGTTTTTCAAACACAATAAGTTGTACCAGGGATGAACTGCTGAACATTCAGTTGTATACACCACACAATCTTCTGCTGGTTTTTGATAACTGATGTTTTGCTGAGCATTGTAGTTGGTGTTGCAGGGGCACTGTTCAAGCGTTTTAAGACATGCTATTGTGGAAAGTAAGCTGGCGTGCTCGTTAAGATCTGACGGAAAACCTGGTTGAATAAAGCCATTCTGGACAGCGCATTAAATCTGCCAGGCTTCCTGCGGTTCACAACAAATCGCGATGTAGAATCAGGAAATCGTGTGACTTTTAAATCAACGAAGCTGGGAGTTTCCCTCATTCATTCTCGTAAAAAGTGTTTACAGTGCTCAGCAAGAATGCATCATTACAACAGCTGGCTGATGAAATCACAGACATATAGCAACAATATGATTTTAATGAAGCAAATCTCTCCCATGAACTACTAAAATATAGACAGCATGTTATATATTTAGAGACAGTAATATACTGGACCTCTGTTACACCACAACAAAGGACGCATATCGCTCTGTCCCATGGGCAGCTTTGGGGCCTTCTGATCATGGTTTGGTTCATTGTATACCGACCTACTGTACAGGCAGAAACAAAACAAATAAAATCAAAACATAAAGTAAATTATGTTTATAAAGTATAATGGTAAATCATGAATATATAAATATATATGTGAGTATATTTGGTTTTTAGTGAATGAGCCTGCTTCATTGTGAAATGCCTGAAAGACATCACAAACTACAAAACACCTTCCCCAGCGCTAAGGTAAATCAACAACTTTCTGAAGATCTGAATCAGTTTTACTGCAGATTTGAAACCCAACACCCACTCTGACCATCTCTCTACACAACCATTAAAACCTCCAGCACCCCCCCCCCCACCCTACACACACACTGCTGCATTTCAGATCAGTGAAGATCTTCAGGTCTTCAGAAAACAGAAGAGAAGAAAAGCCCCAGGCCCAGACAGTGTTTCAAAAGCCTGTCTGAAATCCTGTGTTGACTAGCTGACCGCTACCTTTTCACAGATCTTCAACAGATCACTGGAGTTGTGCAAAGTCCCTGCCTGATTCATATGCTCAATCATCATCCCTATTCCAAAGAAACATCCCTGCAGTTTGCTTATCGAGTAAACAGTTCTGTGGATGATGCAATCAACATGGGACTTATTTATGTCCAACAACATCTAGACAAACCAAGGACTTACTGTACTTTATGTGAGGATCCTGTTTGTGGACTTTAGTTCGGCTTTCAGTACAATCATCCCAGCACTCCTCCAGACCAATCTAACCCAACTCTCTGTTCCTAGCTCTATCTGTCAATGGATTAGCCTTTTGACAGTTAGGCAACAGCTAGTGAGACTGGGGAAATTCATGTCAAACAACCACACCATCAACACTGGGGCCCCCCAGGGATGAGTTCTTTCCGCACTGCTCTTCTTCCTCTACACCAACTACTGCACCTCTACTGACCCCTTTGTCAAGCTCCTGAAGTTTGCAGATGGCACTACAGTCAGCAGCCTCATCCAGGATGCTGATGAGACCGCATATAAAAGCAAAGTTGAGCAGCTGGCTGGCTGGTGCAATCTTAACAACCTGGAGCTGAACATACTTAATGGAACAATGTAAATGATCACATACACCAGTAGAGTGGAATTCAGTTGAATCATTCACAGAACCTGATTTTACCAAGTGCGACTTGTTCCTGGATCAACATCTTTGTTGAACCTAGAACAACATTGTTACTAACCAGATATGAATAACCAGTTTATAGTTTTTGTGAAGTTTATGCTAACAATCAGTGTTTGGTGTTTGAACATCAGTGGCATTTATCTATCATTTCTTATGATTTTAGGAATTACTCATGGTTAAGGTTAGGTTCAGGTGAAGAAATATGGTCAAGACTAAATTATTTGATTAAAATGTTGTTCCAGTGTCCATAAAATATGTTGTCCTCTAACTCTGTAAAATCAGGATGTCCAGAGTGATTTGGGTCCTTGAGCACCACCACCTAAAGTGGGACAATCACATTAAATCCATTGTTAAAAAGGCCCAACAGAGATTGTAATTCCTTCACCGGCTGAGAAAGTGCAACCTGCCAGAAGAGCTGCTCACACAGTTCTACTCAGCTGTCACTGAGTCTGTCCTGTGTGATTCAATAACTGACTGCTTTGGCTCAGCTACAAAATCAGATATCAGAAGACTACAGAGGAGGGTTCTGACTGCTGAAAGAATTATTGGTGCCCTTTTGCCCACCCTTCTAGAACTGTATACATCCAGAGTGAGGAAAAGGGCTCAGAAAATCACTCTGAATCTCTCACACCAAAGCATTTCCTTTTTGAACTCTTACCATCTGGTCGGCACAACAAAGCACCGAACACCTAGACTGGCAGACACAAGAAAACTTTCTTCGCCCAAGAGCCACGTCTACCACAATTGACACATTTTGTCAATATTGTGTATATGTATATGCAAACATAATTGGCAATAAAACTTTTTCTGATTCAGAATTATTATTATTATTATTATTTGTATATTTTATGGGTTATCTTTGATTATGTTCTGGTGCAAATTCCTGTTTCATCAGGAAATACACTGCACCACTAAACACAGTCCTTGTTCAAGAAGTTACAGGTTGTTTTGTCTTTACTCATATATTCTTTTCTTCAGGCTTGTCCATGAGCATCTGTTGTTTTTATTTTTATTTTATTTTTTATTGCAGTTGTGGTTGTTGCAGCAATCATCAGCAATTCAGGTTCTCTACTGTTATAACTGTATATAGATGTTAATGAATTTGACAGATTACATGGAAAAGGCAGGACTTCCTGGAGTGCCATGAAAGGTCAACATTTATGTCCACATTAGAGTTCTCATTGTAGCTCAGTATGAACCGCCTGACACACACACACACGCACACACACACACACACGCACACACACAGACACACACACAAGGCAAGCACTAGTGGAAATGTTTTCTCAAACAAGTCTACTTATAGCTCTTAGTCTCTCAGAAATAAGTATCTAGTCTTTCTAGGGGAAAATCTTTCAAGCTGTGACCTCATAATGTTGGATGATCCCCCTTCTGTCATGAGAGGAACAGAAAGATAGAGAGAGAGAGAGAGGCAACCACCAGACGGATGCTTAGCAGAGGATAACAGTCAGTCAAGAAAAGCATGGTATGTTCTGTTTTGAAAGGCCAAAGTCTGATATTCTCACATTGTAGGCTAAACATTTACAAACACACACACACGCACACACACACACGTTTGTTTTTGTGAAAAGTGGGGACATCCCATAGGCGTAATGGTTTTTATAATGTAGAAACTGTATATTCTATCGCCCTTCACCAACCCTAACCCTAACCCTCACAGGAAACTTTGTGCATTTTTACTTTCTCAAAAAAAAACTCATTCTGTATGATTTATAAGCGTTTTGAAAAATGGGGACATGGGTTATGTCCTCATAAATCACCCTCTCCTTGTAATACCTGTGTCATACCCATGTCATTATACAAAGTTGTGTCTTGATATGTCACAAAAACATGCCCACACACACACACACACACACACACACGCATCTTAAGTCATTATCAAGTTCTACAGTTAGATTAAATGGGAGAACTAGGGGTAGCTGAAAACCGCAATAAGATTGTCACATCGCTGACTGGCTGTTAACCATGCTAGCTTGCAAAAACCTTAACCCCCCCACTGAGGACATCTTAGTAACCATATAGCAACACCCTAGCAACTACCCACAACAATGTATATTTGTGGTGAGTGTATTAAGCACCACTCAAACTGTCTTTATAATCTGCAAACTTCATAGCAGTGTAAAGGGGGTCGCACACCGGACGAGAAGCGCAGCGCCGCATCGTGCCACGTCTTTAAAATTCAAACACATTATTCTCTATGGGTGAACACACACCGGCGGCGCCATTCGGCGTCTGTCCGCGGCGCCCAGCTACGACTCAGTACACTGTTCAAATTTCTGCCGCGCCATAGAGCGCCATCTGCACAGTTTTATATTAAAAAACCCAGATGTTATAAACTGAAACTGAAATTAAAATACAGTACACTTGTTTCATTTAAATAAAACATTACAAAGTGTTTGGTTACGTTTTCAGCTGCACAGTTGCCTAGACAACAGATACAACAAAACAATAACGGACTTATTATATTAACACAGATTCTTTTTATTAATTAACGTTCAAAACTCAGCTTTTATCAATTAAAATCATATATTTAAAATAATAATAATAGATGAAGTTAAAACTCTCCCATCTTGCTGCGAAATTGAGCTCGTGCATATAGAATGTGCGCATCCGGTGTGCGATACCTTGAGTTGTCCTACATGTGGCGCGACGCGACGCGGCGCTTCTCGTCCGGTGTGCGACCGCCTTAAATCCACAATTAGCAATTAAAACTTAACAAAAAATGGGAGAAGGGAAATTACAATATCTGGTTTCCATTTTCCCTTTTCCTGTTTGTCCTAGATTGGTTGCCTATAACTGTGTGTGTGTGTGTCTGTGCGTGATCAGCACAGGATCAGTAGTATACCGTGATATGTTTGTTGGATGTTCTGCCCTTTCACCCCTCTCTGACAGTTCTGGGAAATGATGATTTTATTTATAGCCCTCTTATTTTTAATAGGGGATGACTTGCTGTCTGGCTGCTTCACCATGAGCCATGCGATTGTATGGATTGTAAAGAATCACAGCACAAAGGGTTTAATCATGTTGTAATTAAGATTGCTGTTTAAAGTGTCATTGTTGAAAATGAGTAAAACTATATAGATCTCTCTTTCACTTTCAACACAGTCCATGTTCCAATATCTCTGCAAATTAATCACAAATTGAGTAACTATACATTTGTGTTTTTTTTCTTATTATATTTGCGAGGATATTGTTTATTTATTTATTCATTACAAAATCGTGTTATGTTAAACATGTCAGCGCAGAAACCAGCTGCCCAAAAATATCCAGAGGCACATATACCAGCAGGCAGTGCTGTGAACAAAACAGGTCAGCGCTGAAAGAGGTCTGCCACTGCTGGCCTGCTCTCTCTGCACATCCAATCCACCACTCCAAACACCTATGAACTTAATTATCAAATGAATAATTAATGTTTGATTGGACAATTCCCGCCGGCTGTCAACAGAGGATCATTTATCATAAGATTATAATTCATTACTAATTGGTTTGGCATGAGGGTTTTCCATTAAAATAATTTGCTTATTTAATGTGCAAATTTTGTTAGCCGGAAACTTTTTAGATGATGGCATTTTGATTATGTTGCCCACAATGGCTTAAAACAGTTAAGTGTGCATTGAATCAAATATGAGAGCTAAAAATATACGCTAACTTCATAACAAAAAAGAGGTCTTTCATTTAAGTGGGTTAGTCAAAGCTGATTAATAGGTACATGTCCCTTTGATCCAGGGTTACAATCAATCAAGTTGCTGCATTGTTTTATTTTTAGAAATGAAGACACTTTTGGATAGATCATAAGGGGGTGGGTGAGGTCCACTAGTTGTCCAACAACTGCATTTTTTCCCATTTCTTAGCTTAAAAGTGGTAATGGTTCAAATAAATAAACACCTGACCTGTGTCTTCACACCTGTTGATTTTGGCAATCCTATTTGTTGATAACTGCTGTAAGACTTTATTGAAATGACTTTGACCCTCTTTAGCCTGAAACATTTACTGTTTATAATATATGAATAGCTTTGAAGATAGTCTCCATGGGACAACATAAGCACACTCAGCAATAGAAATAACAAACAAAACCCTCAACCACACAAGCAAAGCGTCTATTAAACCAAGCTTTGAGCTACGCTGCACAATGTGTCGACCTGTCCGTCATAAGGGAGCGGGGTCAGTGTTTAGCATCTGGCCTCTGCTCTATGTGGCCTAGCTATCCTGAATGAATCCTGGAGTGGGATACTAGCCTAGACATGCCTTACTGGGGAGGAGGAAGTATTTGTAGGATGTCAGTTGAGCAGATGGAAGTAGACAAATATGGAGTGCTGAAGGCTTGGAAAAGTCTAGTCGCATAACATGCCTCTCAGAGTTGGATAGTCACTGTTGTTTATCACATGCATGCACACAGACTCACCCACAGGCCACTGGGCTTCTGAGAGGGCTCAGTGACTTCATAACCACACAGATGAATGCACTGTGTGTATTGTGATGGGGTATAATGTTGTTTTCATATTCAATAAACAGGCACTCATACATATACTTTCATTAAATTCATTCAAAGCGATGAGGATCATTATTGTCTTACCTGACTTTTTCACTGTAGTGCCATTTTTCTAATAATAACAATTATTATTATAAGTATTATTGTTGTTGTTCTTAAGGAAATTAAAAATGTTTAAATCAATATCTACTACAGTACTTCTAATATCACTGATAAAGGAAAATACATTAAAGTGGGGGGTGAAATGCTCATTTTCACTCAATATCCTGTTAATCTTGAGTACCTATAGAGTAGTACTGCATCATTCATAACTCCAAAAAGTCTTTAGTTTTATTATATTCATAAGAGAAAGATAGTCTGTACCGATTTTTCCCGGAAAAACACGACCGGCTGGAGGCGTTACATGTGGGCGGAGCTAAAGAATCACGAGCGCCAGTAGGCTTTTGCGTTGAGAGCGTTTGGAAGCTGTGACACAGATCCAGAGGCTGAAATTTAACAAGAGCAGCATCAGCAACTATGTCTCTATGTGGTATGTACTGAAACTGTATATATTTGCTTAGCGGTTTTGGAAAATGACTAAGTTCCACTTTGTCGTCTTTTTTTTTTTTTTAAGCTGTACATGTGGAAAGTGCGGTTTGATGAGAACATCGCATGTTGTTTACTTGATGTGCTTACACGCCGATAGCTAAGTTAACAACACGGAGATATTTGAAGCAGTTTTACTCACCGCATGTGGTTCCAACACACGATCGTGACCCTTTTTCGTTGGGACTGCATTATCCTTAATAAATAAACGATGTGCAAATCCGGCGTCAAACTGGGCCTTGTTTCTAAAACAAGCATCTTCGAAATGCAGGGAACAAACAAAAACACTTGCACAACTCCATTGATGCTCTGTAAAAATAAACTCCATCCACTGGTCCCGTAATGCTGTTTCTCTTTTGGTAATCTGTGCAGGGTTGTCTTGCCCTGGCAACCAAAAACACACGCGACGCTCTCGCTCTGATCAGTGAATGCCTGTTGTGCTCTCAGTGCTCTGCTACGGCAGACGTGCCCTTAGGACCCATATAAGGAAATTCCGCTCCATGTAACGTCACACAGAGCCATACTCGAAAAAACTTTCCGAAACTTGTGACAAACCGGAAGGAGTATTTTTGGAACAGAAATACTCCTTCAAATGTACACTTAAACTTAATTTTTTAAACTTTGTCCATGTTTAGCATGGGAATCCAACTCTTTAACAGTGTAAAAAACTCAGTATGCATGAAATAGCATTTCACCCCCACCCCCCCTTTTCTCCCTTCCCTTTAAATTAAATATCAGAAACAATGACAAAGTATTTTGGATTTTATGTCAGTGTTTTTAAAATTAAGTAAATGACTAAATGCTTCAGTTAAAGCTAGCTGTTGTGCATGCAAGTAGTAGATTTTGTGACGGTAAGTGCAATCAGATCTTTTTCCTGTCTAGATGCAATGCTATATTAATTCCAGGTGGCAAAAAAGTGACACTTCGCTGATTTTAACTATTATTAAAATTTTTCAAGATTTCAATTTTATGAAATATTTGAAAGAGGCACTGCCTTATTTGCCCACTTTAATAAAATAGTTTAGCAGTACACACACACACACACACACCAGATTCACACAAATTTCAGACAAGAGTACGACCACACACACACACACACACACACACACAGACACCAGCAGTGACTAGCGAGACACCGAGCCAACGGTCAATGGCGGCTATAACATAGTGTGTATGACCCATAGTGTTATCAGCTCAAGATAGAGAGACCAGAAAGAGCGAAAAAACTGTGAGAGAAAGAAACGTTACATAAGTAACCACAAGAACCTTTCACAATGAAACATTTTAAACCGTTTTAAGGTACTTATTATTTGTGAAATTCTGTTTGTTGGCACAACAAATACACACATGATTACAGATATGCCTCAGTAAATAATGTGTAAAAAGCAAGTTTTGTAAAGTACATCATAAAGGTAGCAAGTTTTGTAAAGTGCACCATAATTTAATACTTCAAATTTTTATTAAGTTTGAAGGTGCAACATTAACAGGTGGTTTGTTATTAGAGGTGAATCATATCTCTGCTGATTTGTGTGAGTTTTTATTGAATCAAAGAAGTTAAGAGTGCTGAAGGCTAGATATGAATTTGATTATGTTGCTTCACAAAACAAATATCTGTTTTTCTAACGGTGAAAAGCAAGGAAATTAAAAAGGAAGTGAGGGACATTATTTGGTATAATTGGATCCACTTTGGACAACAATCACTTGTATAAGTCAACTTATTCAGAATAAAATATAATTAGGCTGTTAGTCTGATTGGTTTCCTCTTTTCTGTCTTTTGTTTTTTTTTTTTGTGTGTGTGTTCACAACAGGTGCCACTCAGTGAAAGCAACTTATGTATTATTATTATATATTTTTTTAAGTATGCTTATTCATTAGCCATGGACCATGAGCACTGAGTTTAGCTACTATAAAACACGATTAGTGGACTGTACTAATGTGATTTAAAGAAAATAATTGCTTTTACATATTTGCCAGCGTGATTTTACTATTGTGTATATCTAGCAATGTGACTTGCTCTGATCAGTTATTCGATTTCCATTTGAGTAATCTCAAGTTAAAGACCCCATGAAATTGGTTAACAAGCTTTGTTTGTGTTCCTGTGTTTGACCTATTTCCTAAAATAGGTCAACATAAAGTTGGGGCTGGACAGTGGCAGTTGCACTAAACTTTAAAATCTTTTGTGAAGCAGCAATTGCTATGGTTAAATGAATGAATAATGAATATTTCCACATAAAATAAATGATAATCAATATGTCTGAAAGAAATAAAGATAAAATGTAGTAGGTGTTCTAGGGCTTACACAACATGTATGAGCCATATTCATTTGGTATTGTATGTAGTTTTTCCTGTGCCACTAGTGGGCTGGATGTGTTTTGTGGCCTAGCTGATCTCAGGTCAGCCAGGTATGTCATTTAACCCAGAGGAAACCCAGACACAGGTGTTGCTGATTTGGGAAGCAAACAGTTTTTGACTGTGCTTTTGTGTCTTGCCTTGATAGTGAAGAATACGGTTTGTTGTTTGTGTTACATGTATTATGAGTTAAGATATTGTCGCTGTATGATATATGGAGGAAAATAAACTTGCTCGATAATAGCAACATTACTGAACTCTCCGTTTGTATTATGTGAGGTCGCAAGGGCACAAGTCTAAACTTAATCCATTTTATAAGCAACCAGTACTAGACTTCGTTTAGGACTTAGTCAGTACAATTTAGGTTGAAAACTGCTTTAGCTTGGATAATCGTTACACGTGAGGACCTGTTATATTGTGGATTAACTGTGTTCGTTTGGAAACCATGGATGTGAGGTGGGCAAATGTTTGGAGTTGCCGATTGCTGGAAGGAGCTGTACCGGAGGAGAAAGGGGTCACTGGAATACCAGCATCATCACAACGGGACATCATTCATCAAAGCAGGCCAACGCTCTATTGGGGTACGTGGTGATCAGCACTGATATTATGAATGGCCATGGTAATTTGTGTGCACATATTCGCGTAAAACCAATGCATTGGTAGCAAACTCGCAACCGTCTAAAAATAACTGCGCGTCTAGACTCGTTGTTGCACTACACAAAACTATTTGCGGGCTTATTGAATAATAAGCCAACTTTGCGTGGTCATTATGTCCGAAAAGGAAAAAGGCCAACTTGGACTTGAGACTGAACTTTGTGTGAATGTAGGGGTAAAATCTGTAACTGAAAAACGTGTGGTTAAATTAACACCCCAAAGCTTTGTTGGAAAAAATAAGCGCTTTAGAAAAGGAAAGAAAGTCTAAATTTAGTAAACTGTCGAACACAAAAAAACATATATTGCTAAATTGATGGATGATAAAGAGCATGTAAGTGAGGTTGAAAATGAATTTAACACGTTCAATAAGTTGTGTGACGAGATAAAGCATGTACATACATCTTTATTGGGTTTATTTCCTACTGATGAAGTAAACAAACATGAAATATGGTACCAAGCTAAAATGTTGAATTTTTATGACTTTTTTGTGGGTACAAAACAATGGTTGTATGACACTAAAGCTTGTTCAGTTACTAAAGTGAATGATGATCATGATGATTTGCCGGGTCAAACTGAAATTCAAACTGTTGATGTCAATGCTGTAAATGGAAATGAGGTTGATGCCAGCAATGGAAGAAGTGCTGCTGGTGGAAAGAATGAGTAAGAGGATTATCAGATTCAACCTCAAGACTGCATTTCAAACGTGCAGTCAATGCACCATGGCTCAAGTAGCAGATTCTCCAGTAGCAGATCTTCCACTTCTTTAGCCAGACGCATGGCGAAGGCGGAACAGGCAGCGCTCTTAGCTCGAGCTGCTGCCTTAAAGGATAAGCATGCATTGGAGGAGCAGCTTGAGCTGGACATCAAGATAGCTGCCACCTCTGCTAAGCTAGAAGTGCTACAGGGTGGTAGCAGCGTCCATTCAAGGCAATCTGATGGAATGGCTTCCTATATTGGACAGGGGGATAGATCTGAGCTCCCGCCCACCTCTCTTAATCCACGGGCCTCAATATTTGTTCCTCTGCCCTCACAGCGACATGTATCTCTACCATTGCAAAACAATGCTTCACCATTAGCCACACCAACTATCTTGCCAAAGCCAACTGTCATTCAAGGCTCTCAACCTTCTCAGTTACAATCAAAGACAACTTTCAGTCAAAGCCTTCAGCCCACTCTAGACCAACAAGTATTTCAAACCCTGCATGACCAACATCAGACAGCAGGTCTCTACAATTTGCTGCAACAACAGAATGAAATAACAGCTCTCCTTGTTAAAAATGTTATATTTGGCGCCAAGAAATTACAATTTATTATGGAGATCCTCTAAGGTTCAACACATTTATAAAGGCATTTGAACATTGCGTGGAAGCAAACACCAGCTGTAAAGGAGACTGTTTGTACTATCTTGAGCAATTTACTAGGGGACAGCCAAGGGATATTGTGCGCAGCTGCCTTCATATGACTGCAGATAAAGGATTTGCTTGTGCTAAAAAAATTGCTAAAGGAGCACTTTGGAAATGAGTTTGATAACCAAGGCTTACATGGAGAAGGTCACATGATGGCCAAGTATCAAAGCTAAGGACCCCAAAGCACTCAAAGCATATGGACTTTTCCTACGTGAGTGTTCCAACGCTATGGATGATCTTCAGTACTTGGAGGAACTTAACATGCCAGCAAACATAAAGAGTCTGAGTCAGAAGCTTCCATAAAAACTCAGAGACAAGTGGAGAGCAAAGGCATGTGAGATACTGGAGAAAACTGGTCGAAGAGCACGGTTTTCAGACATTGTGGAGTACATTGAGCGCCAGGTCAGAATCACTTCAGATCCAGTCTTTGGTGAAATACAGGACACTTCACCTGTTATCAAAGGAGCTATAAAACTAAGTAAGTCACAGGTGAAACCTCAGCTGGGAAGAAACAGCTTTGCAACACAGATGGTCATTACGGATGGATACAGCAAACCAGATAGTAACAAAAAGGAAAATGCTCAGAACAAAGTGACATCCTTTACCAAGACTGATTCTATTTCCTCCGTTACGGGGATGTAGCGACTGTGGAAGTGATCACCCTTCAGTTTGTGCCAACAGAATTGCCACTGATAGAATTGAAGAACTGTTAACTAGCCAGTACATCTACGACTTCAATGAGCAAGCTTCTGCAGAACAGGAAGAAATGTCAAGGGAAGAAAAGAAGTTTGTGGAGATAATGGAAAGCTCTGCTCCCATTCAAAACGGACACTACACATTTCAAATGCCTTTCAATGGGAAAGATGTTTCGATGCCAAACAACCTTGGTGTTGCCATGCAACTTGTTCGTGGTCTAAAAAGGAGACTTCAGAAAGACGCAGGCTTTCATGAAGAGTACAACAACTTTCTTGCTGATGTCATTAGCAATGGCTATGCTGAAGTAGTCCTGAAGCATCAGTTGGAAACGCCAACAGGGAAGGTGTGGTATATCCCTCACCATGGCGTGTACCATCCATGGAAAGTAAAGCTACGAGTGGTGTTTGACTGTGGAGCAGAGTACAAAGGGATCTCGCTCAACAGTCAGCTCTTGCAAGGACCATACCTCACCAGCTCATTGTTTGGAGTTCTTATGAGGTTTAGACAGGAACAGGTGGCCATAATGGCGGACATAAAGGCTATGTTTCACCAGGTTAAGGTGGCAGAGAAACACCGGGACTACTTAAGATTCTTATGGTGGCCTCAAGGTGACCTGGAGCAAGGTCTTGTAGATTATCGCATGACTGTCCATTTATTTGGAGCTGTTTCATCACCCAGTGTTCCCTGCCTTGGTCTTAGAAAAACTGCTGAAGACAATCAGGCCAACTTCCCAACAGAAGTGATTGAAATGGTCAACCGAAACTTCTAAATGGGTGACTTACTGAAGAGTCTACCCTCTGAAAAAGATGCAGTCACCATGGTTAAAAACCTTATAACCATTTGCGGCAGAGGAGGGTTTACCCTCACTCATTGGATTAGTAATAGTCGAAAAGAACCTTGGGTGTTGCCTGCCTTGGTACTAGAAAAAGTGCTGAAGACAATCAGGCCAACTTCCCAACAGAAGTGATTGAAACGGTCAACCGAAACTTCTATATGGATGACTTACTGAAGAGTCTACCATCTGAAGAAGATGCAGTCACCATGGTTAAAAACCTTATAACCATTTGGAGGAGGGTTTACCCTCACTCAATGGATTAGTAATAGTCGAAAAGTAATGCAAAGCCTCCCAGAGGATCTCAAGTCCAAGAACCTGTATGAGCTTGATTTGGACAGGGATAAGCTGCCGTTGGACAGAGCTTTGGGTTTGCAGTGGTGTATTGAGACGGATACTTTCAAATTCAAGCTGAAAGTCAAGGAGAAGCCGGCAACCAAATGAGGCATGCTATCCATAATCAGTTCTGTCTACGATCCATTGGGGTTCCTCGCACCCGTAGTACTCCCTGCCAAGCTGTTGTTGCAGGGGTTATGCAGGACGAAGTGTGATTGGGATGATCCAATACCTCCAGCTTTTCAGCAGAAGTGGAACAAATGGCTGATAGATCTTGAAAAGGTGGCATATTTCAAAGTCCACAGATGTGTGAAGCCTGCAGGATTTGGGAGGACTATCAGTGCCCAATTGCATCACTTCGCCGATGCGAGTGAGAACAGCTATGGTACGGCTACTTACCTGAGGTTGCAGAACATTCATGTTACTTTCTTATTTGACAAAGCCCGAGTGGCCCCCCTAAAGACTGTCACCATTCCCCGTTTAGAGCTCACTGCTGCCGTTGTTGCATTACAAGTGGACAAGATTCTTCAATCGGAGCTCCAGTTTCCACTAAAGAAGACTTGCTTTTGGACTGATAGCACAGCAGTTCTTAAGTATATAAAGAATGAAGACCGAAGATTTCAAACCTTTGTAACAAACAGGGTAACCATCATCAGGGACAACTCGGAAATTGAGCAGTGGAGATACGTTCCCACATCCCTGAACCCTGCTGACGATGCTTCATGTGATTTTAAGGCAGAAAATATTGTAAAGCAAAGATGGATAGAAGGCCCGAAATTCCTATGGGAACCTGTAGAAAAGTGGCCAAAATTTCCTGGGGATACAAGTGTCACTGCTGATGACCCAGAAGTAAAGAGATGTCTGATGGTCAATGCGATACTTGTTGACACCAACGCCACATCGCAACTGATGACCCATTTATCTGATTGGCAAAGATTGAAAGTTGCAGTTGTGTGGCTCATTAAGCTGAAAGGAACTCTGCTCAAACTGAGAGAAAAGAGTTGGAGCAAACAAATACCAGTGCTATTGGAGCAGCAAGGTTGGATGTGCAAAAGGAGATGCAAGCTTTCTCAAGATTGCTTGGGAATCAAAAGGTGTCTCTGGAAGATCTCTTGGAGGCTGAGACCTCCATAATCACTTTTTGCCAGCAAGAGAGATTCCCTGCGGAATTTGCTGCACTAACCTCTGGCAACTCACAAGATCCGAGAAGTAGCAGCATCCTCAAATTGGATCCGGTTCTAGGAGGAGTTCTACGAGTTGGGGGACGGCTGAAAAGGGCAGCAATCCCTGAGGACATTAAACACCCCCTCATCTTGTCAAAGGACCAACATATCTCCGATCTTATCCTTCGTCATGTCCATTTACAGCTTAGACATGGAGGTAGAAATCATGTCCTTTCCGCTACAAGGAGAAAATACTGGATCACAAGTGAACCTACTGCAGTAAGGAAGATCATATCAAGATGCCTCATTTGTAAGCGCCATGGTGGAAAAACTGGTGAGCAAAAAATGGCAGACTTGCCAGAAGAGAGAGTGGTTCCTGATTTACCGCCATTTACTAACATTGGTGTAGATTACTTTGGGCCAGTTGACATGAAAAGAGGGCGTAGCATCGTGAAAAGATATGGCGTAGTATTCACTTGCATGGTGAGCAGGGCTGTGCACCTGGAAGTGGCCTATTCTCTTGACACCGACTTGTGCATCAATGCTTTGCGAAGGTTCATCTGTCGAAGAAGAACAAATCTCGCATTTGAGATCTGACAATGGCACCAGCTTTGTGGGTGCAGAAGGGGAACTGCGAGAAGCCTTAGCCTCTTTGAATCATGACCACATTGAAAGAGCCTTGTCTAAAAAGGGAATCAAGTGGAGCTTTTACCCTCCAGCTGGGTCACATCACGGTGGCACATGGGAGCGTATGATACGTATGATCAGGAAGATCTTGTGCTCTGTGCTACGTCAGCAAACCTTGGATGACGAAGGGTTCCGTACCGTGCTCTGTGAGGCTGAAGCTATGCTTAACGATCGTCCCATCACAGGACTGTCAGAGGATCCCAACGATCTTGAGGCCTTGACGCCAAACCATCTACTACTCCTTCAAGGAAAACCAATTTTCCCACCAGGACTGTTCGACAAAAGGGATGTTTTTCTGCAAGAAGAAGGTGGAAACAAACCCAGTACATCTCGGATCTCTTTTGGAAGAGGTGGATCCGCGAGTACTTAACGGTTTTACAGGAGCAACAAAAAAGGAAACCAGGAGAAGAGAAATTTTGTTCCTGGAGACCTGGTCATGGTTGCGGACTCCACAGCGCCACGTGGGTCGTGGATGCTAGGAAGAGTCTTGGAAACGTTCCCTGATAAGAGAGGTCTGGTATGTGTGGTTTGACCAGGACAAACATCATTGAATGACCCATAACTAAGATATGCTTGCTTAATGGAGCTAAAGATTAATTGGTTCCCATTCATATAAACTATATTTTTGGTATTTATGTCTCTTTTGAATTTGGTATAATTGCTCTGGCAGATGCAATTAGGGGCTGGAGTGTATGAGCCATATTCATTTGGTATTGTATGTAGTTTTTTCCTGTGCCACTAGTGGGCTGGATGTGTTTTGTGGCCTAGCTGATCTCAGGTCAGCCAGGTATGTCATTTAACCCAGAGGAGACCCAGACAAAGGTGTTGCTGATTTGGGAAGCAAACAGTTTTTGACTGTGCTTTTGTGTCTTGCCTTGATAGTGAAGAATACGGTTTGTTGTTTGTGTTACATGTATTATGAGTTAAGATATTTCCGCTTTATGATATATGGAGGAAAATAAACTTGCTAGATAATAGTAACATCAATCAATCAATCACCTTTATTTATATAGCGCTTTAAACAAAATACATTGCGTCAAAGCACTGAACAACATTCATTTGGAAAACAGTGTCTCAATAATGCAAAATGATAGTTAAGGCAGTTTATCATTGAATTCAGGTATGTCATCTCTGTTCAGTTTAAATAGTATCTGTGCATTTATTTGCAATCAAGTCAATGATATCGCTGTAGATGAAGTGACCCCAACTAAGCAAGCCAGAGGCGACAGCGGCAAGGAACCGAAACTCCATCGGTGACAGAATGGAGAAAAAAACCTTGGGAGAAACCAGGCTCAGTTGGGGGGCCAGTTCTCCTCTGACTAGACAAAACAAGTAGTTCAATTCCAGGCTGCAGCAAAGTCAGATTGTGCAGAAGAATCATCTGTTTCCTGTGGTCTTGTTCTGGTGGTCCTCTGGGAGAAGGTATTTACAGGGGATCTGTATCTGGGGCTCTAGTTGTCATTGTCTCCGGGCTCCGGTCTTTCAGGGCAGTAGAGGTCCTTTCTAGGTGCTGATCCACCATCATGTCTGTATACGTACTGGATCCGGGTGACTGCAGGGACCCTCTGATCTGGATACAGACTTTATCTTTTTACCACGGTGACCTCGGAACAAGAGAGAAACAGACAAATATTAGCATAGATGCCATTCTTCTAATGATGTAGCAAGTACATAGGGTGTTATTTGAAGTGTTTCCGGTTCCGGTTTACCTAATTAATGCAGCCTAAAAATCCTTTAACTGATTTGGATTTAAAAGCATATTAGTATGTTATGTGTATGCCAGGTTAAAGAGATGGGTCTTTAATCTAGATTTAAACTGCAAGAGTGTGTCTGCCTCCCGAACAATGTTAGGTAGGTTATTCCAGATAGGAAAAGGATCTGCCGCCGGCAGTTGATTTTGAAATTCTAGGTATTATCAAATTGCCTGAGTTTTGAGAACGTAGCGGACGTAGAGGAGTATAATGTAAAAGGAGCTCATTCAAATACTGAGGTGCTAAACCATTCAGGGCTTTATAAGTAATAAGCAATATTTTAAAATCTATACAATGTTTGATAGGGAGCCAGTGCAGTGTTGAAAGGACTGGGCTAATATGGTCATACTTCCTGGTTCTAGTAAGAACTCTTGCTGCTGCATTTTGGACTAGCTGTAGTTTGTTTACTAAGCATGCAGAACAACCACCCAATAAATCATTACAATAATCTAACCTTGAAGTCATAAATGCATGGATTAACATTTCTGCATTTGACATTGAGAGCATAGGCCGTAATTTAGATATATTTTTGAGATGGAAAAATGCAGTTTTACAAATGCTAGAAACGTGGCAAATAGCACACCTAGGTTCCTAACTGATGACGAAGAATTGACAGAGCAACCATCAAGTCTTAGACAGTGTTCTAGGTTATTACAAGCAGAATTTTTAGGTCCTATAATTAACACCTCTGTTTTTTCTGAGTTTAGCAGTAAGAAATTTAGCAGTAAGAAATTTTTTATATCGACTATGCATTCCATTAGTTTTTCAAATTGGTGTGTTTCACCGGGCCGCGAGGAAATATAGAGCTGAGTATCATCAGCATAACAGTGAAAGCTTACACCATGTTTCCTGATGATATCTCCCAAGGGTAACATATAAAGCGTGAAGAGTAGCGGCCCTAGTACTGAGCCTTGAGGTACTCCATACTGCACTTGTGATCGATATGATATATCTTCATTCACTGCTACGAACTGATGGCGGTCATATGAGTACGATTTAAACCATGCTAATGCACTTCCACTGATGCCAACAAAGTGTTCAAGTCTATGCAAAAGAATGCTGTTGTCAATTGTGTCAAACGCAGCACTAATATCCAATAAAACTAATAGAGAGATGCACCCACGTTCAGATGATAAGAGCAGATCATTTGTAACTATAAGAAGAGCAGTCTCAGTACTATGATATGGTCTAAATCCTGACTGGAAATCCTCACATATACCATTTTTCTCTAAGAAGGAATATAATTGTGAGGATACCACCTTTTCTAGTATCTTGGACAGAAAAGGGAGATTCGAGATTGGTCTATAATTAACAAGTTCTTTGGGGTCAAGTTGTGTTTTTTTATGAGAGGCTTAATAACAGCCAGTTTGAAGGTTTTGGGGACATATTCTAATGACAATGAGGAATTAATAATAGTCAGAAGAGGACCTATGACTTCTGGAAGCACCTCTTTTAGGAGCTTAAATGGTATAGGGTCTAACATACATGTTGTTGGTTTAGATGATTTAAAAATTGTTGGTTTAAAGTTGATTGTTGGTTTAAAGATGATTTAACAAGTTTATACAATTCTCCCTCTCCTATAGTAGAGAATGAGTGGAACTGTTCCTCAAGGGGTCTATAGTGCACTGTCTGATGTGATACTGTAGCTGACGGCTGAATGGTTGCAATTTTATCTCTAATAGTATCGATTTTAGAAGTAAAGTATTTCATAAAGTCATTACTGCTGTGGTGTTGGGAAATGTCAACACTTGTTGAGGCTTTATTTTTCGTTAATTTAGCCACTTATTGAATAAATACCTGGGGTTATGTTTGTTAACATTACTAAACTCTCCGTTTGTATTATGTGAGGTCGCAAGGGCACAAGTCTAAACTTAATCCGTTTTATTAGCAACCAGTACTAGACTTTGTTTAGGACTTAGTCAGTACACATCACATGTTGTGATGTCATTATTCACAACTGCCCATTTTACAGAAATACTGCTTATAACATATTGTAGTGGAATGGATGAATAAATGAATGAATGCTTTAATTTAGGGACCAATTCTCACTATTAACTAGTTGCTTATTAACATGCACTTAACTATGAAATTGACTGTCTATTAGTACTTATGAAGCACATATTAATGCCTTATTTTGCGTGACCATATTTTAGATCCCTTAACACTAGGGTTGGGAATCGTTAGAAATTTTCCGGTTCCGGTTCCACCTAACGGTTCCGGTTCCATTAAAATCATTAAAAAATTATTAAGAAATAGTGTTAAGGAAAAATGCACAATACTCAACTACTCAATGCTCAATACTGTTTATTACTTACTGTCAACTTAAATTAAAGGTTGGTAATGTCAAAATGCAACATATATTAAAAGTGTAAAGATCTTCATAAGTAGGGTGGGATATTTTTTGACATTTTCTCATTCGGCTTCTGGTTTCATTTAAATGAATTATGTTTTTTACTATTTTACCTTCACTGAATGTAGCATTGCTGGAAGGTAGTAAGTAATGTTTAGTAATGTTAGTCCATCAATCAGAATGTGTTTCAAAGTTGTTGTTTATTACACTATCAATAACGTTTTGCTTTTCAAGCAGGAATAAGCTGCTAAATAGTCACTTGAGGGCTGAGACACTTGTTAATTTCCCTTAATTAATGAAATATAAACGGTTAAACTTATAAACATGTATACACACTCTCCATAAATTCCCTATTTTACAAATAATAATGCAGTCAGGAGATGCTGTGATGCCATGAGTGGTTTCCACATTTTTAAACATTTAAAATGCATTAAAATAAATATGTTCTATCACTTTGTTTACCAGTCTTATAATGACCTGTACACTAAATAATCTAACCCTCATACTTTCATAACAATAGCAGTCTATTTATTTAGTGGTCCAAGTTGAAGCCAGTATGTATATGAATGACAATATGGGACAAGTATAATGTAATTTAATGGCGGCAGGTGCTACTGTGGGTGACATAGAGGGAGACCGCCGACAGACCAGGCTCTTGTCTTCATGACAAAAATATAAATATATAAATATATACGCGTTTTCCGCGCGGCTCGAGCGTGGCTGAGACTCGCGTCTCACGCAGGCAGTCTGCAAGCTCTAAACTGTTAACATGGGAGCCGAATTCAAAACGGACACGCCACGCAGCTGAGACGCTTGCGCCACGCATCCAGTTTGTCGCCGGCCTTAGACAAAACGATGTGCAGTTATCAAAGGCGCGAGTGCACATACAGTCGTGGGAAACAATGTGTTCGGCAATTAAAGACGCGACAGCGCAAACGAGTCTGTGGAATGTGCGTTATTGGAATCAATGTGCTCAGTAATTAAAGAGGCAGAGAGGTGTGTCTGTCATTCGGTTCATGACATCCTTTATGGGAAATGCAGAATATTCAGAACATCGGCGCAAGGCTGCTCAGAGCGCTTGGTCACGTGTTGCACAAGAACCGTTTTTAGAACCGAAACTTAGAAAATGCTCACGGTTCCGGTTCTTTTCAAAGAACAAAACCGGTTCCGAATAAGAACCGGTTTTCGGTTCCCATCCCTACTTAACACTATCTCATACTTAACCTCCAAATTAACAACTACCTTACCAACTATTAATAAGAAGCAAATTAGGAGTTTGAGGCAAAAGTTGTAGTTAATAAGTTAATAGTGAAAATTGGAGCATAAAATAAAATGTGACCAAAATTTTTACTTTGTGCTTTTAGTTTTGATTGAATCTAGGGTTGGCTGACGCAACTGGTCAAGCCTGCAAAAGTTTAAATATGTCAGCTGACATTCAGATATGTCAACTGCCACTCAAATCTGATCCTTATGCACATACATATGATCGGAATGCCACACAGATACCCCGCTACCCTTCATTGGAGATGAATGACTTCCGGTTCGTCGTTTGTCATGTTAACACCATGCGTGCAATAGTTATTGACTACGTTTACATGCAGCCAATAACCCGTTCAAAACCGGGATATTAGCAATAACCCGGTCGCGCACGGCCATGTAAACACCGGCAAAAACCCGGATATGCTCATATCCCGGTTTTTAAAAACTGGGATATTATACCTGGGGTACCCCTTTTCTAACCCGAATATTTGGTCTTGTAAACGCGTTTCGGCATATCCCCATCAAAATGTGTGTTCTGCGCATGTTCTATTTGCAAGGAATCTTGGTCTTTTGAGTCTTTGGATACAGGAAGAAGAATCAGAAATGACGCATATTGCGTCTTACGTCCAGACGCTAACCGTGCGTCGCCGTTTACATCGGGATATTGGCGACTGATTACACATTCCATGTATACAGGAGTAGCTCTCTCTGCTCACGCATGTAAACGTGTTATCCCGAATGTTTCAGAAACCCAAATAGTGACCTTAACCCGACCATAACCCGAATTTTAACAGCTTGTAAACGTAGTGACTGATGCAATTACCTGTTGGAAAAATAAATGATCCATTCATTCAATCTGTTTTCCAAACCGCTTTATTCTCTACTGGGTCACATATAAATGTGTATTTGTTAAACATTTATCTTCTGAACTTATTTTCTCATTCAAAATGCACTAGCATATTATTTAGCCTGAAAGCTAACGCATGTGAATTATAAGCCACAATAGTCTCTTTAAACCGAATTAATGGGTTTTCTATTCAGTGTGCTACCTTCAACAACAAATCAAATCGATAACTGTAGGGCTTAATCTACCATTGACAAACGTCCAGTGTTGCATGTGTAGATCAAGTCTCCTTTTGTCACCAGACTGACCATTGAAACAATAGTGGAATAGTTGTTAAATGGTTTGTAAATCTGTTGTCTGTAGGGCAGGCCTGTGTCGTCTGCGGGGCACGTTTCTCCCTCGTCAATTACAAGAGGCAGTCACCACGAGACAGGGGAATGGATGCTGCCCATCACTCAGTGTCTAAAAGCCTTGCTTATAGAGAGAGATGTGCAGGAATGGAGAATAGAATATTCAATATTTCAAAAAAAAAAAAAAACATGATGCCCAACGAGGCCCAACATGGAATCTGTTTCC